>NC_143023.1:10370000-10670000 GCF_057628025.1 Oncorhynchus mykiss
AGAGAGATGGGGAGAGAGAGAACGATGTGGATGGAGAGAGCGAGAGCGAGAGATGGGGAGAGAGTGAGAGAGAGATGGGGAGAGAGCGAGAGAGAGATGGGGAGAGGGAGAACGATGTGGATGGAGAGAGCGAGAGAGAGATGGGGAAAGAGGGCGGAGTCGCTGTTGGAAGTTGCCACCAGATGGAGGTGCTGCTGAGAACAGACCACCCAAGTGGAGCGTGTGTGAGGTTGACCCAGTAAATGTTATCACTGGAGTCATTGGCTGCATCCCATAGGGACGAGGGTGCCTTTAGGGACGTAGCGATGTCTCACCCATAGGGGACATGACAGAAAAGGAGGATATTATATTGAGGCTGTAGTTTTCCAGTATGTTTCCAGTGTGTTTTCAGTGCAGGTCATTGAGATAAAGGCATTGAAAATGGTCCGGGGGACATTCTGGTGTCGGGAGTGTTTTCAAGAGGCAGGGAGGTGTAAAGATCCATTGTACTGTACCATAACCACTCAGGTTTGTGCAGCTGTTGGTGTGTGGGGGGTATTTGTGTATGTTTGTGCCCATTTTGTGCTGTGTCTGTGTGTGTTTATGTGTGTCTGCGTACGCAAATGTGTTTGATTGTGCAAATACGGGTGTGTGCAGGCGTGCGCACGTGAAGTGTGTGTATGTGGTTTACAAAAGGTGGGCTGGTGGGTGGTAATGTGGGTAAAAGACGCAATGCCTCCTTCATACAGCATCTGTTAGATCTGCTAGCTATTCAGTCACTTACATAACACCCCTGTAGTTCTATCATATTACCTCCAACAGAAACGCCATTCACACAGACAGTACTGCAGGTCTGTGGCACAAGCTCGCCGGCCAATACCTGTGGTTCATTTTCTGCTATTCAACACAGAGAACATTTTGCAGTTTTAAAGCAAATTTCCTGTAATTCAAAAAACATTGCTTTGCCTATGACCTGTTAATTTGCTATCTGGGGGGACCACAACCCCCCCCCCCCCCAAACAAAAAGCATGAGTATTATTATTTTGGGGGGCGGAGAGGGTGTGTGTGTGTGTGTGCTAAATATGCAGTAGTGTTGTTGTTTCACACTCTAGCTAAACATGTTTCTGACTGAACAAGGCTCTAGTCTTAGAGACTAGAGGATGGTGTCTGGATCAGGCTTTCTGTTATTGATGGCTGTAATACATCAGGTTTGATGATGTTGAGTAAAAAACAACACCTGTTGACTGTGTTTATGTACATGTAAGTGTAGTGTAGAGTAGCATGAACAGTATGGTCAAGTATGGGGGGTATATAAGTAGGAGCAGACTTTACCCTCTTTCTAGTGGTGGTCTCCTTTCTCCCTCTCTCTCTCTCTCTCTCTTTCTCTCTCTCTCTCTCTCTCTCTCCCTCTCTCTCTCTCTCTCTTTCTCCTCCTTCCTCCTCCCTCCTTCATGCCTGGGCAGAAGTCTATATGAGGTGCAAAAGACTGATACACACTAAGTCACAGGAGGGAATTATTGTCCAGGTAAGTTTCACCTTTTCCTACAAACTTATGGATGATCATGTTATTCAAACGTTTTTTTTATTAATGAATGAACAATTAAAATAACATAGAGTCAAGCATCTATAGTTAAATAAAGTCATAGGAATACTACATTTGAAATACAATGAAATATGGTCATCATCAGTCTATGTTCTTAAATCTGTGGGGTATGTGAGAAGAGAGGCCAGTGCTGAATGATCAATGATCTACATCATTCCAAGTCAGTACTAATGTTAATAGTCATGAATTTACTAGTATTGTTCTCCAATTACAAAAAGTGAATGTACTTACTAACGAGTTGTAATCTAATTTCAGAACTTATCTTGACTTAACTTGTCCATGTAATTAGTTGAGGTACAGTACAATGGAACATCAACACATTAATAGTGGTGAGAAGCATGGTTGTAGTCTGGGTGTTTTAGTAACGCTTTATCAGTAGCCATAAAACTGTCCCAAAAAAATGAGAAACAATCTATAAATGATTGTGAAATAATAAATCATTTATTTAACACAGTAGTTGTGCACACCCTTCATAAATGTAATTATACTACAGATGCTCTGTATGCTCCTAATGTACTAGCTACTGCATAGCTATGTGCTTCCTCATTCAATTCATTCCCGAGATTTAAGAAATACATTTAATCTGAGCATATTTCTCCTGGTGGTTTTCATAAGGCGCGGGTGTATATGATGTAAGACATTCATTAGTCAAAGACGCACAGTGAGCAGCATACAGTAAGGCTCTGTTCCACCTCTGCACAGCCTCACCACCGACAGGGCAGCAGGACCCTCTAGGTCTCAGTTCCCAGTCCTGACACCTTTTTCCTACTTTTTAACTTGCTAGCCTAGGAGGTGACCTGGCCTTATCATTTAATCAGCCATTGGAGTTAGCCATCCAGTGAGAGAAATATTTGTTATTTCTGTCATCAGGGTATCGATGTCTATGTGTAAAATGCTTTCCAGATATTCCCTTGCTTGCCCAAGCTCTTTAACTGTACTGCACTGTACTAAGTGGAGACTGCTGAGGGGAGGACGGCTCACAATAACGTCTGGAACGGAGTAAATGGAATGGAATACAAAATAATTGAAATCATGAGTTTGATGTATATTATTTACATTCCACCCATTTAAAAAACTGGAGGCCTCTTACACTTCAATGTTGTGATCGAAAATCCTGGCGAAATGCATAGCACATAGAATAAAAAAGGATTTACCAGATATTGTTCATCCTGATCAGACAGGTTTTTTAAATGGACGATATATAGGAGCTAATATACGGCAATTACTTGAAACAATTGAACATTATGAAACATCAATGATACCAGACCTGGTCTTCATAGCAGATTTTGAAAAGGCGTTTGATAAAGTATGACTAGAATTTATAAATAAATGCAAATCTCTTATACAATGAGTTAAAGTTATGTACAGCAACCCCAGATGTAAAATAGTAAATAATGGTTACTTCTCAGAAAGTATTGAGCTTTAAGAGGATTAAAACAAGGCTGTCTGTTGTCTCCATATCTATTTATAATGGCCATTGAAATGCTAGCTATTAAAATGAGATCCAACAAGAACATCAAAGGGTTAGAAATCCAGGGGATAAAAACAGTGTCTCACAGTCTCATTTAAGATCTTGATCACTTTTCTAGCCTCTCTGGACTAAAACCTAATTATGACAAGTGTACCATATTATGTATTGGATCGTTAAAAAATACATTGTTTACACTACCTTGTAGTTTACCACTTTAATGGGCGGATGGAGAAGTAGACATACTTGGTATTCACATCTCAACAAAAAAAAAACTTTCCACAATCAATTTCAATAGAAAGTTAGCAAAAATAGATACAATTCTGCAACCATGTAAATACTTGTCTATTTATGGAAAAACACATTGAATAACTCTTTGGTTTTATCACAGTTAACTTACTTACTAATGGCACACTGCCTACTCTAGAAGACTCGTTTTTTAAATCATATGAGCAGAAAATATTTCATTTTATTTGGAATGCTAAGCCAGACAAAATGAAACGTGTCTATTTAAATAATGAATATGAGTTTGGGGGCTAAAATGAAATAAAAGATAAAGCAAATATTACAACAAATGTTCAACTCAAACATACTGATTAATAAAAAAAACATCTTTATGGAAAAAATGTTTAAAAATGGTATTATATTTATTCATGATATTATGGATAGAAACGGAGGAGTTATGTCACATATGCAGCTGTCGAAAATATATGGGAATATCTGCTCAATCCAAACTTACAAACAACTGATTGCAGCACTAACACAAAAATGGAGGCAAAACAGAAATTGAATAATGTGTCCCTGAACAAAGAGGGGGTCAAAATCAAAAGTAACAGTTTGGTCACCAGCTGCATTAAGTACTGCAGAGCATCCCCTCCTCATGGACTACACCAGATGTGTGAGATGTTACCCCACTCTTCCACCAAGGCACCTGCAAGTTCCCGGGGGGAATGGCCCTAGCCCTCACCCTCCGATCCAACATGTCCCAGACATGCTCAATGGGATTGAGATCCGGGCTCTTCGCTGGCCATGGCAGAACACTGACATTCCTGTCTTGCAGGAAATCACGCACAGAACGAGCAGTATGGCTGGTGGCATTGTCATGCTGGAGGGTCATGTCAGGATTAGCCTGCAGGAAGGGTACCACATGAGGGAGGAAGATGTCTTCCCTGTAACGCACAGCATTGAGATTGCCTGCAACGACAACAAGCTCAGTCCGATGATGCTGTGACACACCGCCCCAGACCACGACGGACCCTCCACCTCCAAATCGATCCCGCTCCAGAGTACAGGCCTCAGTGTAACACTCACTCCTTCGACGATAAACGTGAATCCTACCATCACCCCTAGTGAGACAAAACCGCAACTCGTCAGTGAAAAGCACTTTTTGCCAGTCCTGTCTGGTCAAGCGACGGTGGGTTTGTGCCCATAGGCGACATTGTTGCTGATGATGTCTGGTGAGGACCTACCTTACAACAGGCCTACAACCCTCAGTCCAGCCTCTCTCAGCCTATCGCGGACAGTCTGAGCACTGATTGAGGGATTGTGCGTTCCTGGTGTAACTCGTGCAGTTGTTGTTGCCATCCTGTACCTGTCCCGCAGGTGTGATGTTCGGATGTACCGATCCTGTGCAGGTGTTGTTACACGTGGTCTATCACTGTGAGGAAGATCAGCTGTACATCCTGTCTCCCTGTAGCGCTGTCTTAGGTGTCTCACAGTACGGACATGGCAATTTATTTCCATGGCCACATCTGCAGTCCTCATGCCTCCTTGCAGAATGCCTAAGGCACGTTCACGCAGATGAGCAGGGACCCTGGGCATCTTTCTTTTGGTGTTTTTCAGAGTTAGTAGAAAGGCCTCTGTAGTGTCCTAAATTTTCGTAACTGTGACCTTAATTGCCTACCGTCTGTAAGCTGTTAGTGTCTTAATGACCATTCCACAGGTGCATGTTCATAATTGTTTATGGTTCATTGAATAAGGATGGGAAACAGTGTTTAACCCTTTACAATGAAGATCTGTGAAGTTATTTGGATTTCTACGAATTATCTTTGAAAGACAGGGTCCTGAAAAAGAGACGTTTCTTTTTTTGCTGAGTTTATATATATGGGGCGTACAACAATCTCAGCTCTGTAGATTTTGCTGCGAAGAGACAGAATCAATATATCATTTATTCTGGTATTGCCCCTATGTAGCTTGTTTCTGGTCATAGGTTCAGGAATGGTTCAAAAATAACAACAGGCACTTAAAATTAATCTTACAAATAGCAGTGTTTGGCGATTTGGAAAGCCATAGTCAGTCAATAAATAATATAATAATACTCGTAGGAAAGGTTTTCATCTTTAGCTCACAATCTGTGGATACTTTACGATTAGAAAGGTTAAAAATTAAGTAAAACATCACAGAACAATTGAAAAATATATGGAAACCAATCGAGAGTGGTCTATGGTGATAGGTGGGATGGGCTGAGAGTGGCAAAGGGGTGGGATTAAAGAGCTGAGGTCTATGGTGATAGGTGGGATGGGCTGAGAGTGACTGAAGGATGGGATTAAAGAGCTGAGGTCTATGGTGATAGGTGGGATGGGCTGAGAGTGGCAGAGGGGTGGGATTAAAGAGCTGAGGTCTATTGGTGATAGGTGGGATGGGCTGAGAGTGGCAGAGGGGTGGGATTAAAGAGCTAAGATCTATGGTGATAGGTGGGATGGGCTGAGAGGGGCAGAGGGGTGGGATTAAAGAGCTGAGGTCTATGGTGATAGGTGGGATGGGCTGAGAGAGGCAGAGGGGTGGGATTAAAGAGCTGAGGTCTATGGTGATAGGTGGGATGGGCTGAGAGAGGCAGAGGGGTGGGATTAAAGAGCTGAGGTCTATGGTGATAGGTGGGATGGGCTGAGAGAGGCAGAGGGGTGGGATTAAAGAGCTGAGGTCTATGGTGATAGGTGGGATGGGCTGAGAGAGGCTGAGGGGTGGGATTAAAGAGCTGAGGTCTATGGTGATAGGTGGGATGGGCTGAGAGTGGCTGAGGGGTGTGATTAAAGAGCTGAGGTCTATGGTGATAGGTGGGGTGGGCTGAGAGTGGCTGAGGGGTGGGATTAAAGAGCTGAGGTCTATGGTGATAGGTGGGATGGGCTGAGAGTGGCAGAGGGGTGGGATTAAAGAGCTGAGGTCTATTGGTGATAGGTGGGATGGGCTGAGAGTGGCAGAGGGGTGGGATTAAAGAGCTGAGGTCTATGGTGATAGGTGGGATGGGCTGAGAGAGGCAGAGGGGTGGGATTAAAGAGCTGAGGTCGATGGTGATAGGTGGGATGGGCTGAGAGTGGCAGAGGGGTGGGATTAAAGAGCTGATGTTTGGTAATGTATTATTGTTATGTGACTGCTTTATATAAAAGTACCATGTATGTAAAATGTGTATGCAAAATGTATACGTAAAATGTATGTATATGTAAAAAAAACAAAAAATATGTGCCACTGATTCCGCTCCAGCCTTTACCTCCCTAATTAAGGTGCCACCAACCTCCTGTGATAAACATAATGTTCTCATTGAAAGCATTCCAAATAATCTTTGTCAGTTTGGATGTGGGGGTTTGACCTCAAGGAGGACTTCTAGAGAGAGCTACTACAAGTAGTTGGGTTTGTACGGTATAATAGCCCCTTTCTTCACCTGGTGAGGGAGCAAAAAACGAATAGTTTAGGAGCAAAGTGAGGAAAGGGTTCAGTGTATGTGTTTGGAGAAGGAGAGAGGAAACGTCCAGTGAAAATGTACAGCAGCACCGCAGAATATACTACTAGTAGTGAACACAGTGCTTATCTGTTGTGCTCTGAGCCTCTGGCTCGTAGTCACTACATGCCTCTACAGCCAATGGCCACAGCACAAACCTAACTTTATGACTTGGTTCCAGAATGGCTTTGCATATGTTAATAAACTGTAATCTGAGTAAACTCGTCTTGGCTGACTTGTTTTTTTCCTTTTTCATTTGTAGGATAACCCTGGTGGATTGTCTAGCCTCCTCTCCACTGAGACACTGGGGAAGGAGTTTATAGAACTGTTGGAATTCGGACCATCCAAAAACTATTCTGCCTCAAAATGTTGTTTTCTCTAGCCCTCCTCTTCCTGCTAACCCCGTTCCCCTCCCTTCAAACTCCAGTAACCAATGAGAAAAGAAACGCCAAAGGAACAGGAAGTGAACCGAAACCCTACGTCCTACTCACCCTCTCCCTCGCAAAACCAAAAACCGCAGCCACGCTCGTGAATGTCACCAAAGAGACCCCTAAGCCCACTCTGAAAGCCCTAAACCCAACTGCACTCAATCAGACACATCCAGCCCCCTCAAGCCCCCTCAAACCTCCAACAGCCACGCTCGTCAAACTCAACAAAGAGACCCCTAAGCCCACTCTGAAAGCCCTAAGCCCAACTATAGCCAATCAGACACATCCAGCCCCCTCAAGCCCCCTCAAACCTCCAACAGCCACGCTTGTGAAACTCAACAAAGAGACCCCTAAGCCCACTGTGAAAGCCCTAAACCCAACTGCAGCCAATCAGACACATCCAGCCCCCTCAAGCCCTCTCAAACCTCCAACAGCCACGCTCGTGAAACTCACCAAAGAGACCCCTAAGCCCAATCTGAAAGCCCTAAACCCAACTGCAGCCAATCAGATACATCCAGCCCCCTCAAGCCCCCTCAAACCTCCAACAGCCACGCTCGTCAAACTCACCAAAGAGACCCCTAAGCCCACTCCGAAAACCCTAAGCCCAACTATAGCCAATCAGACACATCCAGCCCCCTCAAGACCCCTCAAACCTCCAACAGCCACGCTCGTCAAACTCACCAAAGAGACCGCTAAGCCCACTCCGAAAGCCCTAAGCCCAACTATAGCCAATCAGATTCATCCAGCCCCCTCGACCCCCCTCAAACCTCCAACAGCCACGCTCGTCAAACTCACCAAAGAGACCCCTAAGCCCACTGTGAAAACCCTAAGCCCAGCTGCAGCGAATCAGACACATCCAGCCCCCTCGACCCCCCTTAAGCCTCCAACAGCCACGTTTATCAAACTCACCAAAGAGACCCCTAAGCCCACTGTGAAAGCCCTAAGCCCAACTGCAGCCAATCAGACACATCCAGCCCCCTCTGCCCCCCTCAAACCTCCAACAGCCACGCTCGTCAAACTCACCAAAGAGACCCCTAAGCTCACTCCGAAAACCCTAAGCCCAGCTGCAGCGAATCAGACACATCCAGTCCCCTCGACCCCCCTCAAGCCTCCAACAGCCATGTTCATCAAACTCAACAAAGAGACCCCTAAGCCCACTGTGAAAGCCCTAAGCCCAGCTGTAGCCAATCAGACACATCCAGCCCCCTCAACCCCCCTCAAACCTCCAACAGCCATGCTCGTCAAACTCACCAAAGAGACCCCTAAGCCCACTCTGAAAGCCATAAGCCCAGCTGCAACCAATCAGACACATCCAGCCCCCTCAACCCCCCTCAAACCTCCAACAGCCAGTGGTCCAAAGACCACAACCAAAGACAAACCCTCCATCACACTGCCGCATCCCATCCCCATCAAGGTGCTCATCACTTCTGACTCTGGCTGCATCAGTAAGGACACCCAGAGCGACGTTAGCAACCGCACCAAGGAGCAGACCCAGACCCACGAGCTGAAGCTGAAGCCTGGCTTTCCTCTAACCCTAACCCACCGCATCAGTCTGGTTCCTACCTCCTGCACCGGGGGATGTGTGGCTGAGATGGCAGCACTGAAAGGACGTGTTGGCCGGCTGGAGAAAGAGATGTCCCTCATGAAGAGTAAATGTACGACTGGTCTTATTTAGTTACACATAACCGTAACCTCCTAGTCGCAAACCTCTTTCATATAATAACTTCATTCTGATATGGAGATTATCCATGAGGCTAGTTTGAATTAAATCCAGAGTCTTTCTGGTAACCAACATTAACATTTCATCTTTTGATGTTTGCTCTGTCTTGTTTCATACTGTATACTCTCTTCCCCTTCCTACCAGGTGCTTCCTGCTCCAAAGGCCCATGTCCCAATGACTGCAGTGCGAATGGGAAATGTGAGAAGGGAAAGTGTGTCTGCCTCCCAGGGTTCCTTGGTCTAGACTGCAGTAAATGTACAGCTGGAGCTGACTGCAGTAAAAGTCAGTTACTGTGCCTTCTTCATTTGATCTGACTTGTCTTCTTTGATCTGATTGTCTTTATTGCAATTCAGCTAGAGACACACTAGCAACTCATAATCTAAGGTTCCAGTCGCCACACACAAGCACACCACTTAGAATGCATGCCTAATATACATTCCTTCATTCTAAGTTGTATGCTTGTGTGTTTATTGGAACACATATTATTTTCTCTCCTCTCCAGAAGGTACCAAAGACAAAATCCAGATAACGGTGGAGACGGTGGCGTTGAAGGTATCACCTGAGAGCAATGCTATCACAGAGAGTCTGCAGGGGAAGAAGACCAAGGCAGACCAAATCCTCTTCCAGAAGAAAACAGAGCAAAAGAAACCTACAGCCGCCAAAGAGGATGTTGACATCAAAAGGAAAACAAAAGGGACCACAAGTGTAAAAGCAGGGCTCACCAAGACACAAGCCAAACAAGGGGTTACTGTCACTAAAACCAAAACCACCCATTCCAATGCTACCAAGACTGGACTGGGCCGACCAACCGTCGGACAGGTTCTGTTGAAACACCATGGAGGAAGAAAGCAAGAGAGCAAAGGCAAAACGACAGTTATAAAGAAGCAGTCTAAACCTGACCTGAAGTTGAAAGGAACAGTGAAGGAGGAATCTGCAGGTAAAGCCAATGCTGAAGCTGGCAACCTCCAAGACCAGCCTCAAGCCAATGTCACCCAAAGCACTGTGAAGATGTTTGTGAACAAAACCCGGTCAGGAAAAGAGACTCTGGAGCAGTCGACGTTGGCTGAGAAGAATGTGACTCTAACATCTGGAAAGAAAACAGTCAAAAAGGTGAAATTAGTTCAGGGGACTATGAACGTTACAAAGGTGTCATTGGCTTTTGATAGCACTAAGGCTGGGACAGGCAAGATCACCCTTACAAAGGACATTAAGACAGAGGCAGACATCTCCTCAGGCACATCTAAAACTACTGTGAAGACAGGGTCAGGCAAAGGGAAGCCAGTCCCACGGAAGAGTCAGTATGTTGTGAACATGACCACTGTGGAGACCACCTCTGAAGTCAAAGTCTTCAGCAACAACACAACAACTATCCAGTCTTCCAAAAACACCACCAGGAAAGCAGGAACAGGAGTGGGCCGTGGACTTGGCTCTGTGAAGGTTCAGAACATCACCACGTACGGCTTCACCCTCACATGGTCGGCCCCAACAGCCATGTTTAAGAACTTCACTGTGTCCAGAAGAGAGCACAGGGCAGAGGATGAGGAAGAGGAGGAGGAAGAGGCGGAGGAGGGAGCTGCTCTCGGGGAAGAGGTCAGAGTAGCCGGAGTCATAAACTCCACCATTGAGATCCGAAAACAGAGCCCTAATGGAACTGTGGCTTTCCCCACTAAAGCTCCCGGTAGCTCCAGAGGTAAAGCTCACACAAAGAGGGTGTCCGTTGTTCTCCCCGACAGCGTTCGCTCTGTGGAGTTCAGTAACCTGCGACCTCAGACCCGATACTCCCTGCACATATGTGGCACCACTCCCGGATCCCGCTCCAAGATTCACAGAGTAACCACCATGACAGGTAATTAGGAGAACCAAACCCACATAGAGACTTATTCAGAATATTTCACCAGAACTTTTTATGAATAACTCCTATAGTAATGTATCTTTTCATTCATGTATTGGATAGCCTGCATGTCTCTCTTTTATTTAAACTGTGGCTGCACTAAATCATCACTTGTGTTGAGACAGAATATCCCATTGTATCTATATTTTCTATACTTCACATTTACTGGGACTTTAGTGACTTTTTAACCTTTTCCTTCACCACGTTTCAGCCTCATGTTCGTTGTCTCCAGTACAATGCCAGTGTCGACATATGTGAAAAATAAAGTTAAAAAATGATCAAAAGGTAACCGTTTTAAAAACACAATGACATTCACTGTGACCTGGGGAGCAAGAAAAGACCCACCCTCCTTCTGGCTAGAAACTCCTTTTGAAAATCACAATTTTATTACTTTTAATCCAACCCTGTGATGTGACAGAGAAGCAGTTTATAGGACCTTCCAACTCGTCTTTTTAACACACAGAATATAGAAACGCCCTGTTTTCACACATGTTGACACTGGTGTGGTGCTGGAGACAATGAATATGAGGTTCCTTTAAATATCCTCTTCTGGCCTCTCCTCTTCCTTATTCATTTTCTTCCCCATGCAGGGCCTGAGCCACCCACCGAGCTGGTGTTTAGTAACGTGACAGAAGCCTCTCTTTCTGTGTCCTGGTCCAAACCAAAGAACAAAATCTCCGGCTTCAAAATCACATACTCTCACTCAGTCACGGGTAAGTTACCTTAGCTTTTATCATGTTATCTACCTCTAAGTCAGGGTTTTCTAAAACTCGGTCCTAGGGCCCCTCCTTGACAATGAGTTGAGTATTTGAATCAGCTGTGTAGTGCTAGGGCAGGTTTGGGAAACCCTACTATAAGTGACAAGGTGATGAAACTTTGAACACTTTAAAAATATTTTTTTCACACCCCATTTGTCAGCACAAGGGCTTCACCAGAATCATTCAAGTGGAAGATACAACTTTTGTAGCATTCTTGTGTGCTCCATTAATGAATGACAGATCAGCTGTTCAGTCAAAATACCTCCGTCATCCCCAAACACTGACACTGTTTAAGTGTCAATCATGGCCGGTGTCCCAAATGGCACCCTATTCCCTATGTGTCAAATGTAGTGCATCATAAAGTGAATAGGGTGCCATTTGTTTTCCCCAGAGGACCAGTGTGTTACTATGTCTTTTATCATGACAGGAGAGAGTGGTTCTGTGTCTGTCTGTCATCATGACAGGAGAGAGTGGTTCTGTGTCTGTCTGTCATCATGACTGGAGAGAGTGGTTCTGTGTCTGTCTGTCATCATGACAGGAGAGAGTGGTTCTGTGTCTGTCTGTCATCCTGACTGGAGAGAGTGGTTCTGTGTCTGTCTGTCATCATGACTGGAGAGAGTGGTTCTGTGTCTGTCTGTCATCATGACAGGAGAGAGTGGTTCTGTGTCTGTCTGTCATCATGACTGGAGAGAGTGGTTCTGTGTCTGTCTGTCATCATGACAGGAGAGAGTGGTTCTGTGTCTGTCTGTCATCATGACTGGAGAGAGTGGTTCTGTGTCTGTCTGTCATCATGACTGGAGAGAGTGGTTCTGTGTCTGTCTGTCATCATGACAGGAGAGAGTGGTTCTGTGTCTGTCTGTCATCATGACTGGAGAGAGTGGTTCTGTGTCTGTCTGTCATCATGACAGGAGAGAGTGGTTCTGTGTCTGTCTGTCATCATGACTGGAGAGAGTGGTTCTGTGTCTGTCTGTCATCATGACCGGAGAGAGTGGTTCTGTGTCTGTCTGTCATCATGACAGGAGAGAGTGGTTCTGTGTCTGTCTGTCATCATGACAGGAGAGAGTGGTTCTGTGTCTGTCTGTCATCATGACAGGAGAGAGTGGTTCTGTGTCTGTCTGTCATCATGACTGGAGAGAGTGGTTCTGTGTCTGTCTGTCATCCTGACAGGAGAGAGTGGCTCTGTGTCTGTCTGTCATCATGACAGGAGAGAGTGGTTCTGTGTCTGTCTGTCATCATGACTGGAGAGAGTGGTTCTGTGTCTGTCTGTCATCATGACTTGAGAGAGTGGTTCTGTGTCTGTCTGTCATCATGACCGGAGAGAGTGGTTCTGTGTCTGTCTGTCATCATGACTGGAGAGAGTGGTTCTGTGTCTGTCTGTCATCATGACAGGAGAGAGTGGTTCTGTGTCTGTCTGTCATCATGACTGGAGAGAGTGGTTCTGTGTCTGTCTGTCATCATGACAGGATAGAGTGGTTCTGTGTCTGTCTGTCATCATGACAGGAGAGAGTGGTTCTGTGTCTACAGTATGTCTGTCATCATGACAGGAGAGAGTGGTTCTGTGTCTACAGTATGTCTGTCATCATGACAAAAGAGAGTGGTTCTGTGTCTGTCTGTCATCGTGACTGGAGAGAGTGGTTCTGTGTCTGTCTGTCATCCTGACAGGAGAGAGTGGTTCTGTGTCTACAGTATGTCTGTCATCATGACAAAAGAGAGTGGTTCTGTGTCTGTCTGTCATCGTGACTGGAGAGAGTGGTTCTGTGTCTGTCTGTCATCATGACAGGAGAGAGTGGTTCTGTGTCTGTCTGTCATCATGACAGGAGAGAGTGGTTCTGTGTCTGTCTGTCATCATGACTGGAGAGAGTGGTTCTGTGTCTGTCTGTCATCCTGACAGGAGAGAGTGGTTCTGTGTCTGTCTGTCATCCTGACAGGAGAGAGTGGTTCTGTGTCTACAGTATGTCTGTCATCATGACAGGAGAGAGTGGTTCTGTGTCTACAGTATGTCTGTCATCATGACAAAAGAGAGTGGTTCTGTGTCTGTCTGTCATCGTGACTGGAGAGAGTGGTTCTGTGTCTGTCTGTCATCCTGACAGGAGAGAGTGGTTCTGTGTCTACAGTATGTCTGTCATCATGACAAAAAATAGTGGTTCTGTGTCTGTCTGTCATCATGACAGAAGAGAGTGGTTCTGTGTCTGTCTGTCATCATGACAGGAGAGAGTGGTTCTGTGTCTGTCTGTCATCATGACTGGAGAGAGTGGTTCTGTGTCTATAGTACGTCTGTCATCATGACAAAAGAGAGTGGTTCTGTGTCTGTCTGTCATCGTGACTGGAGAGAGTGGTTCTGTGTCTGTCTGTCATCCTGACAGGAGAGAGTGGTTCTGTGTCTGTCTGTCATCCTGACAGGAGAGAGTGGTTCTGTGTCTACAGTATGTCTGTCATCATGACAAAAGAGAGTGCTTCTGTGTCTGTCTGTCATTCTGACAGGAGAGAGTGGTTCTGTGTCTACAGTATGTCTGTCATCATGACAGGAGAGAGTGGTTCTGTGTCTACAGTATGTCTGTCATCGTGACAGGAGAGAGTGGTTTTGTGTCTGTCTGTCATCATGACTGGAGAGAGTGGTTCTGTGCCTACAGTATGTCTGTCATCATGACAGAATAGAGTGGTTCTGTGTCTACAGTATGCCTGTCATCATGACAGGAGAGAGTGGTTCTGTGTCTACAGTATGTCTGTCATCATGACAGGAGAGAGTGGTTCTGTGTCTGTCGTCCTGACAGGAGAGAGTGGTTCTGTGTCTGTCATCCTGACAGGAGAGAGTGGTTCTGTATCTGTCATCCTGACAGGAGAGAATGGTTCTGTGTCTGTCATCCTGACAGGAGAGACTGGTTCTGTGTCTGTGGATTCCCTGCAGTCCCAGGTGTCTCTGTCCAAGCTGTCCTCGGGGGCCACGTACGAGGTCAGTGTGATGTCCACCATGGGGAAGAGAGAGAGTGATCCCCTCATTGCCATCATGACCACAGGTGATCACCACACTTACCTAGATCTATTGTGCTGTAGCAACTCACCATTACAGTACATCATCATGCATTCTGCTTTGGACGTGGAGTGCAGAACGATCCAGAGTGCATTTGCCTTATTTTTACCCACAGTTTCAGTTGTCTTGCCCTGCAATATGACAACAATGAAGTGTTTTAAAACATGACATAAAGGCATAACAATAATTGTTATTTAGCTAAATTCACCATGTAAAACACATTGTCTTTGGACTGTAGTACCTGCCCCTCCAACTGTTCTCCAAGCAACTAACGTAACAGATACCAAGGCAGTGCTACAATGGACCCCCGCCATGGGCCAAGTAGACCGCTTCATCATCAGTTATGAGTCTGCAAAAAGTGAGTGTGGTATCATTTCCTGATGAAAAGATACGGTGAACATACATACAGTAGTATAACTATAGTTATACAGTTCCTTCAGAAAGTATTCAGACCTCTTGACTTTTTACACATTTTGTTACATTACAGCCTTATTATAAAAACAAAATCCTCAGCAATCTACACACAATAACCCATAATGACTAAGTGAAAACAGGTTTTTTTAGACATTTAGACTCGAAATTGAGCTCAGGTGCATCCTATTTCCATTGGTCATCCTAGTTAAATAAAGAATAAAACAACTTGATTGGAGTCCACCTGTGGTAAATTCAATTGATTGGACATGATTTGGAAAGGCACACACCTGTCTATATGAGGTCCCACAGTTGACAGTGCATGTCACGGCAAAAACCAAGCCATGAGGTCAAAGGAATTGTCCATAGAGCTCCGAGACAGGATTGTGTCGAGGCACAGATCTGGGGAAGGGTACCAAAAACTGTCTGCAGAATTGAAGATCCCCAAGAACACAGTGGCCTCCATCACTCTTAAATGAAGAAGTTTGGAATCACCAAGACTCTTCCTAGAGCTGACCACCTGACCAAACTGACCAATCGGGGGGAAAGAGCCTTGGTCAGGGTTGTGACCAAGAACCCGATGGTCACTCTGACAGAGCTCCGAGTTCCTCTGTGGAGATGGGAGAACCTTCCAGAAGGACAACCATCTCTGCTGCACTCCACCAATCAGGCCTTTATGGTAGAGTGGCCAGGCGGTAGCCACTCCTCAGTAAAAAGGCACATGACAGCCCGCTTGGAGTTTGCCAAAAGGCACCTAAAGACTCTCAGACCATGAGAAACAAGATTCTCTGGTCTGATGAAACCAAGATTTAACTCTTTGGCTTGAATGCCAAGCGTCACATCTGGAGGAAACCTGGCACCATCCCTACGGTGAAGCATGGTGGAGGCAGCATCATGCTGTGGGGATGTTTTCAGCGGCAGGGACTGGGAGACTAGTCAGGATCAAGGAAAAGATTAACGGAGCAAAGTACAGAGAGATCCTTGATAAAAACCTGCTCCAGGGTGCTCAGGACCTCAGACTGGGGCGAAGGTTCACCTTCCAACAGGACAACAACCCTAAGCACAAAGCCAAAACAATGCAGGAGTGGCTTCAGGACAAGTCTCTGAATGTCCTTGAGTGGCCCAGATCGAACATCTCTGGAGAGACCTGAAAATAGCTGTGCAGCAACGCTCCCAATCAAACCTGACAGAAACTCTCCAAAAACAAGTGTGCCAGGCTTGTAGCATCAGACCCAAGAAGACTCGATGCTGTAATCACAGCCAAAGTTGCTTCAACAAAGTACTGAGTAAAGGTTCTGAATACTTATGTAAATGTGATATATAGACAGTATATATATTACCAATCAATTACCAAAACAATATATATATATTTTTGTTTTGGCATTATGGGGTATTGTGTGTAGATTGATTAGGAAAAAACTATTGAATCAATTTTATAATAAGGCTGTAACGTAACTATATGTGGAAAAAGTCAAGGGGTCTGAATACGTTCAGAAGGCACTGTAGACCAGTGGAGGCTGCAGAGGGGAGGACGACTCATAACAGTGGCTGGAAGGGAGCAAAGGGAATGGCATCAAACACATAGGAACTGCTCCAGCCATTACCACGAGCCCGTCCTCCCCAATTAAGGTGCCACCAACCTCATGTAGTATATAGTATGTACCATAGCTAGTATAACTACACCTGTACATTGTATACTGTTCTACTCACGTTCCAAGCTGTAATCCAGCCTAAGCTGCATCCCCTGTCCCTCTCAATTGTCTCTCCCACAGCTCCCAATGTAACAGTGACAGTGATGGTGTCTGGTAACTCAGTAGAGCAGCAGCTGAGAGGGCTGCAGAGAGACACCCTGTACACAGTCAAAGCCCTGAGTCAGAAAGACAGTCTGCAGAGCACAGCCATCACTACCACCTTCACAACGGCCAGTGGTGAGTACACAGGGGGGAAACACACTGCACAACATCACATGTAACTACAGCGTAGAACCTCAAAGATCTGAAGCTCAGAGTTACGGACTGACCGGTCAAAGTTACAAACATTTCAGTGCTCCACACGACCTCTATTCCCGACTCGTTGGGATTTCTGAGGTCCTACTGTATAGGGAAAAGAACCAGGACAGAACGTACCTGTATGTGTGATGGTTTGTCCTTCAGCTGTAAAGGCCGGTGAGGTGGGCGCTCGTTCTGCTGTTGTATCATGGAAATCCCCCAGTGTTGCGTTCAGCAGATACAGAGTGACCTATCAGACGGCAGGAGAGGAGGTCAAGGTGAGCTTTATTTCTCACATGATACATTCGTATGAACTTAATACCACAACTATACTGCTACTATATTGTATACCAATGCTACAGATGTAGGATCTTCATTTGAGCCAGTTTGCTACAGCAGGAAAATAATCCTGCCGCAACAGAAACTGTGAATTATGTTTATTATAAGTAATGGACATTTTTATAAGGGCTGATACATTTTTTCTTAAGGGAAAATCAAGTCTGAAATTTCAAAGTGGAAATTACAAGCTTCAGAAGACTTTTTAAACCTCAAATTCCAAACAATTTTTTAAAAATACTATCAAATGAAGATCCTGCATCTGTATACAATGATGCGTCCCAAATGACCATATTCCTATAGTGTACTACTTTTACCCAGGGCCCATAGTCAAAAGTAGTGCACTATATAGGAAATAGGGTGCCATTTGGGACGGACTATATGAGGTGAAACAACAGTGCATGAGGTAAAACAGTTTCAAACATCTGTTTCTCTGGCCCTCTATCTCCCCAGGAGGTGATTCTGGACTCCACGGTGACGGAGTACAAGCTGACTGGACTGTTCTCTATGTCTAAGTACACGGTGCTGGTACAGGGAGAGAGAGAGGGGCAGTACACATCTATTGTCACCACTGAGTTTATCACAGGTAGGTGTTACAGACCAGCGGTGAATTTTGAAAATGTACTTTGCACATGAGTCTCTCCATTTCATCAACTCAAGGCAACAGGGTTACTTATCTTTTACAGAGAATATAGTAATTGTCTAGTAATGTTATAGTAATCGTATAGTAATCTTTTAGTAATTGTATAGTAATTGTATAGTAATTGTATAGTAATGTTGTAGTAATTGTATAGTAATCTTATAGTAATTGTATCCCCTCGGCTCAGGAAAACTGCGCTTCCCATTCCCCACGGAGTGTTCCCAGGAGCTGCTGAACGGAGCGCTCCAGTCAGGAGAGGTGGATCTTTACCCAGAGGGCAAGGAAGGGAAGGCAGTCAGAGTCTACTGTGACATGGAGACTGAGGGAGGAGGCTGGACGGTAAGATACTTGGCTTCTCTCTCTCTCTCTCTCTCTCTCTCTCTCTCTCTGTCTGTCTGTCTGTCTGTCTGTCTGTCTGTCTGTCTGTCTGTCTGTCTGTCTGTCTGTCTGTCTGTCTGTCTGTCTGTCTGTCTGTCTGTCTGTCTGTCTGTCTGTCTGTCTGTCTGTCTGTGTCTCTGTCTCTCTCTCTCTCTCTCTCTCTGTCTCTCTCTCTCTCTCTCTCTCTCTCTCTCTGTCTCTCTCTCTCTGTCTCTCTCTCTCTCTGTCTCTCTCTCTCTCTCTCTCTCTCTCTCTCTCGCTCTCTGTCTCTCTCTCTCTCTGTCTCTCTCTCTCTCTGTCTCTGTCTCTCTCTCTCTCTCTCTGTCTCTCTCTCTCTGTCTCTCTCTCTCTCTCTCTCTCTGTCTCTCTCTCTCTCTCTCTCTCTCTCTCTGTCTCTCTCTCTCTCTGTCTCTCTCTCTCTGTCTCTCTCTCTCTCTCTCTGTCTCTCTCTCTCTGTCTCTCTCTCTCTCTCTCTCTCTGTCTCTCTCTCTCTGTCTCTCTCTCTGTCTCTCTCTCTCTCTCTCTCTCTCTCTCTCTCTCTCTCTCTCTCTCATGGGTTTGAATGGGATTGAATCATCAGCCATCTGATTCCAAAGGTTGACAATCACATTTCCTTTTGAATAGCTGCATTTTGTTGGACATAGTACGTGGGGGAATGATAGAATGGCTATGAATGTGGGACATCTATGCATATTTATTTTCTATGGTGAGTCTGTCTGTTCCCAATATCAGCTTTGTGAATGTGTTGCATACTGTAGGTGTTCCAGAGGAGAATGAACGGGAAGACAGATTTCTTCAGAACCTGGAGTGACTACACTACCGGCTTTGGAAACCTCAGCGAGGAGTTCTGGCTCGGTAAGGTTCAACTCAATGCTGCAGATCCACTCAAAGTCCTCAGAAGAGGACAAACAGGAAACTGTAGTTCAGGGATAGGGTCATTTCTATTATCATTTCAGTCAATTCAGGAAGTAAACAAATACATTTTCCAATTTTCTTTAATCCTTCTCTATGAGAACATTTTTAAATAGGAATTTCAGTCCACTTCTTGTATTGACTGAATAGAGGACATGCATGAAGATGGCGGCCCCCATGTACTTACCACAAATACCTCATTTGCTAAGTTCGTCCTATTACACAGTGGTTTCCATTATTCTTGTTTGGAATCTGCATTAGCTTCAGTAAATCTCCAAGATGGTGGCAATTTGAAAAAAAATTAATGGAAAAGTAAATTGTGCTAATTTACTGGCACATTGAGCCATGTCGCGCTCCGTAGTTTAAAAACTCTGTGGGTAATGCTAAAACAATGACTGCATATCCAGATTCCTCCTTCTTTACCCACCCTCACCATTGAAATGGAATTGACCCCAACCATGCTAACTGCATCAAAAGGGAGGATACTACCAAAGCGTACAGTATGTACTCTACATAGCTCACAGCTTGAACATAGAGTACATAGTATATGTTTTAAATGATGTCCTAATCTTCTCTCTCTCTATCTCTCATCCATCCAGGTAATGAGCTGCTTCACAACCTGACCAGCATGGGCCCAGTGAGCCTGAGAGTGGACCTGCGTTCAGGCAACGACACGGCCTACGCCCATTACTCCAGCTTCACCATCGACTCAGTGGACAAACACTACGCCATCGAGGTGTCTGGATACACCGGCACTGCAGGTAAAAAGATGTACACTAGCCAAGATAGAATGTGAGGACAGAGCCTAGCAGAGCAGAATGTACACTAGCCAAGATAGAATGTGAGGACAGAGCCTAGCAGAGCAGAATGTACACTAGCCAAGATAGAATGTGAGGACAGAGCCTAGCAGAGCAGAATGTACACTAGCCAAGATAGAATGTGAGGACAGAGCCTAGCAGAGCAGAATGTACACTAGCCAAGATAGAATGTGAGGACAGAGCCTAGCAGAGCAGAATGTGCACTAGCCAAGATAGAATGTGAGGACAGAGCCTAGCAGAGCAGAATGTACACTAGCCAAGATAGAATGTGAGGACAGAGCCTAGCAGAGCAGAATGTACACTAGCCAAGATAGAATGTGAGGACAGAGCCTAGCAGAGCAGAATGTACACTAGCCAAGATAGAATGTGAGGACAGAGCCTAGCAGAGCAGAATGTACACTAGCCAAGATAGAATGTGAGGACAGAGCCTAGCAGAGCAGAATGTACACTAGCCAAGATAGAATGTGAGGACAGAGCCTAGCAGAGCAGAATGTACACTAGCCAAGATAGAATGTGAGGACAGAGCCTAGCAGAGCAGAATGTACACTAGCCAAGATAGAATGTGAGGACAGAGCCTAGCAGAGCAGAATGTACACTAGCCAAGATAGAATGTGAGGACAGAGCCTAGCAGAGCAGAATGTACACTAGCCAAGATAGAATGTGAGGACAGAGCCTAGCAGAGCAGAATGTACACTAGCCAAGATAGAATGTGAGGACAGAGCCTAGCAGAGCAGAATGTACACTAGCCAAGATAGAATGTGAGGACAGAGCCTAGCAGAGCAGAATGTACACTAGCCAAGATAGAATGTGAGGACAGAGCCTAGCAGAGCAGAATGTACACTAGCCAAGATAGAATGTGAGGACAGAGCCTAGCAGAGCAGAATGTACACTAGCCAAGATAGAATGTGAGGACAGAGCCTAGCAGAGCAGAATGTACACTAGCCAAGATAGAATGTGAGGACAGAGCCTAGCAGAGCAGAATGTACACTAGCCAAGATAGAATGTGAGGACAGAGCCTAGCAGAGCAGAATGTACACTAGCCAAGATAGAATGTGAGGACAGAGCCTAGCAGAGCAGAATGTACACTAGCCAAGATAGAATGTGAGGACAGAGCCTAGCAGAGCAGAATGTACACTAGCCAAGATAGAATGTGAGGACAGAGCCTAGCAGAGCAGAATGTACACTAGCCAAGATAGAATGTGAGGACAGAGCCTAGCAGAGCAGAATGTACACTAGCCAAGATAGAATGTGAGGACAGAGCCTAGCAGAGCAGGTGCTTAAGGTTGAGGAACCAAAACTCAAATAGCTCACAAACAAATATTCAATATGAGGTCAATCCCATTCACAACATTTCACTAAAGTAAACATTTTACTGAAGTGGAGGGTGGGAATGGTCCCTCACTCTACAAATCCTGAATTGTACTTCTTTCTTTCTTCCCCATCACGTCTATAAGGTGACTCCATGAGGTACCACAACGGGCGCCCATTCTCCACCAGAGACAAGGAACCCCACCCCCTGGGCATCCACTGTGCCAGGGCCTACATGGGCGGCTGGTGGTACAAAAACTGCTACAAGACCAACCTCAACGGCCTCTATGGCACCAACAGCAACAACCAGGTACCACTAGTACCAGTATCATCCCACTAAGTGCTTTTGTCGTTGCTTTGACATTTTGATTACAGTACCTTTCCTGGTCTTTGTTATTGCAAGACAGCACCCCAATTCTGATATGCTATAAACACTGCACCACATCTCCAGTGTTTCAATTTGATCCATAGAGAATGATAGAGGACTCTTCTTTGTATCTGTTCAATTATGGCATCTGTGAGCGCATGGGCAGCACCATTAAGGCCATCTTCATTTTTAATTAGTACATTTTTTTATTCTACTACTTCTATGAGTTGGTAAACAAACTGAAAAGGTGCACACTGCCACATGGAGTGTGTTGTTTGAACAGATATAAAGCCAAGGTTGGTGATCTACTGCCACCTGCAGTTATGGAATGTTTGCTCATGTATAATTCATTGGCTGATCCCTCAGATGGAATTATGTGATCCTTCATTAACCCATAGGAAGTCCCACCCAGTTGACTACTTCAAAATGGTGAAATTTCTCAATGACGATGCCCATGCTAAAATGGGATTTTAGGCACTTGAGTCCTCTATCTATCTCTATGATTTGAACAGACTTCTTATTTGATGTTGTGTCATCTGCTATCAACTCCTATCAACTAATGTAACTGAATTTAAGTTTTGTCAACTCAACTTAATCTACTAAATGAACGTAACTCAACTGCTTGTGCTGTGTTATAGGGTGTGGTGTGGATAGACTGGAAGGGCAAAGACTCGTCCATTCCCTTTACTGAGATGAAGTTCCGACCGGCCGGGATCTCCATCACAACCCACGGATAAGACTGTCCTCTGACTCGTCCACCCCTAAAACCCTTTCTTTGAGAAACAGGAAAGTGGAGCACCAAGAGACCATAAACGTGTGGATGTCGCACTTCCTGCATCTCAAATTCCACCTCAACTTGCATGTCCAGTGGTCTTAACAGCCGTCACGACAGACAGCGTATCAGTCTGTACTTGTACTGTACAGTGCAGTGCACCAGGCTCCTGTTCTGTACCTTTATCATGCTGTCTCTCTCAGCTGTATCTGTAGACAGGAAATATTTGTGATTGCAGCATTTTGTATAGTATTGTTTTATGACCCAACTCTTACCGTCTCCAACTCAATGACTGTTCTACTGCTCTGACCCCAAAGCATCTCTACCTGATGCACATCACATGGTTACCCACCCCACTACTACTGTAATAAAACATGCACTGTCTCACTATTGCAATAAATGAGGCAAATTAATGCCTGGATGGAGATGGGTTTTTTGTACTCAACTATGTGAGTGGTGTTGTGTGTGTGACTAATCTGCTAACACGATTCTTCAGGTGTTGTCAAGGTTACTCATCACCATGTGTAGTTCACCTGTGCTAGACATGCTTATTTCCCATATTTCAGTTCTGTTCACAAATACAGTATTTTGTGAACTGATTTGAAACATTTAGACAAGAAGAGAGAGAGTGCAGGAGATGGCCTCTGACAGGTTAGTATCAGTAATAAGATGGTGAAATCATCCTTACTAAACACATTTCCAGTTGACAGTTATGCAATATGACACGCACACTCGGGCTAAGTCCCTAATGGCACCCTATTCCCTATGCAGTGCACTACTTTTGATCAGGGCCCATAGGGAATAGGGTGTATATGGCCTATAGGGAATAGGATGCCATCTACACAAACTGAGGCTATACATCCCTGGTGTGTTTCTGTCACCATCAGCATTTACAATCAGTGACAATCTAATTCACTTCTCCCTCCTCCAATAGGCATTTAGTTCCTGATCTAACAACTCAGCACACTCTGCTCTGAAATGTCCATTTATCAACGACTCACAGGAAAGAAGTTGAGTCAATATGGAGCTCAACTCCGTGAGGTCTCTAGCACTGCAGCATCCAGGGGAAAGATAAATGAGGGTGAATGTATGAAGCTATTGGCTTGTCACGTCTTACCACAGAAGCACCGACTGAGTATGTTCCAACTATTGAACAGACATTTTGCAGCAGAATGGCTTCAGTCACAAAGCTCAGCATTCTACTGGCCGTTGATGCCTATGAAATGAAAGAACAAGGTGAAGAATCCTCCTTTTCCACGACTCCTGTGGGTGAAGACTACTGGTTGATCACCAGATCCTCACCTGAAGAGAGTCTGATGCTGTGAATACCTCTAACCCTTCACCTGAAGAGAGTCTGCTGCTGTGAATACCTGTAACCCTTCACCTGAAGAGAGTCTGTTGCTGTGAATACCTCTATCCCTTCACCTGAAGAGAGTCTGCTGCTGTGAATACCTCTAACCCTTCACCTGAAGAGAGTCTGCTGCTGTGAATACCTCTAACCCTTTACCTGAAGAGAGTCTGCTGCTGTGAATACCTCTAACCCTTCACCTGAAGAGAGTCTGCTGCTGTGAATAACTCTAACCCTTCACCTGAAGAGAGTCTGCTGCTGTGAATACCTCTAACCCTTCACCTGAAGAGTCTGATGCTGTGAATACCTCTAACCCTTCACCTGAGAATTCCACCCTGGATGCAGACTTATGGGATCGTCTAAAAGCTAGCTGTGAATCTGAGGAACAATTCTTATCTCCAGATCAACAACCTCACTCAGTCAAACTCTGGGCATTACAAGGTGTGCTGGACAAATGGCACAGGGTCCAAACAGAAGAACATAGACCTCACCGTTTGCAGAACTACAGGCAAGAAGCCAGTTGTGCCATTTATCCAGTTAGGAGAGACAGTAGACCTGTTGTGTGGGACGGCAAGGGGTGGTGACAATGTGACCGTCCGTCCGGTGGTTATATTTGAACATTTGGGACATCATTAGTTCCCTAGCACTTTTCTTGGAGGATGAAATGGTATGGCAAATGATTGAGAACAGCTCCACTCTACGTATCACCAACTTCACCACTGAGGACAAGATATCTTTTGTTTTAATGGTACTGGAGCCCCAGCAATGTGTTTACAGGGAGTTGATGTTACGGTGCGTGAATGAGGACCCAAAAGCGAATTAACTTAAACAGAGCTTCTTTAATTACCAAACATAGGTAGGCTCAGACGGACCGGCAGATTCCGACAGGACAAGACAAGGTTACAGCAAACATGACGACAGTCTGGTTCAGGCATGAAACACAACAAACAAGAATCCGACAAGGACAGGAACAAAAACAGAGAGAGATATAGGGGACTAATCAGAGGGAAAAGGGGAACAGGTGGGAGAAGGGGTGACGAGGTAGTCAAGAGGAGACAAGGAACAGCTGGGGGAAAGCGGGGGAGAAAAGGTAACCTAATACGACCAGCAGAGGGAGACAGGGTGAAAGGAAAGGACAGAAAGACACAACATGACAGTACCCCCCCACTCACCGAGCGCCTCCTGGCGCACTCGAGGAGGAAACCTGGCGGCAACGGAGGAAATCCTCGATCAGCGCACGGTCCAGCACGTCCCGAGAGGGAACCCAACTCCTCTCCTCAGGACCGTACCCCTCCCAATCTACGAGGTACTGGTGACCACGGCCCCGAGGACGCATGTCCAAAATTCTACGGACCCTGTAGATGGGTGCGCCCTCGACAAGGATGGGGGGGGGGGGGGGGGAGACGAGCGGGGGCGCGAAGGACGGGCTTGATGCAGGAGACATGGAAGACCGGGTGGACGCGACGAAGGTATCGCGGAAGAAGAAGTCGAACTGCGACAGGATTAATGACCCGAGAAATACGGAACGGACCAATGAACCGCGGGGTCAACTTGCGAGAAGCCGTCTTAAGGGGAAGGTTCTGAGTGGAGAGCCAAACTCTCTGACCGCGACAATATCTAGGACTCTTAGTTCTACGCTTATTAGCAGCCCTCACAGTCTGCGTCCTATAACGGCAAAGTGCAGACCTGACCCTCTTCCAGGTGCGCTCGCAACGTTGGACAAAAGCCTGAGCGGAGGGGACGCTGGACTCGGCGAACTGAGATGAGAACAGCGGAGGCTGGTACCCGAGGCTACTCTGAAAAGGAGATAGCCCGGTCGCAGACGAAGGAAGCGAGTTGTGGGCGTATTCTGCCCAGGGGAGCTGTTCTGACCAAGACGCAGGGTTGCGAAAAGAAAGACTGCGTAAGATGCGACCAATAGTCTGATTGGCCCGTTCTGCTTGACCGTTAGACTGGGGGTGAAAGCCGGAAGAGAGACTGACGGAAGCCCCAATCAAACGGCAAAACTCCCTCCAAAATTGAGACGTGAATTGCGGACCTCTGTCCGAAACGACGTCTGACGGAAGGCCATGAATTCTGAAAACATTCTCGATGATGATTTGTGCCGTCTCTTTAGCAGAAGGAAGCTTAGCAAGGGGAATGAAATGAGCCGCCTTAGAGAACCTATCGACAACCGTAAGAATAACAGTCTTCCCCGCTGACGAAGGCAGTCCGGTGACAAAATCTAAGGCGATGTGAGACCACGGTCGAGAGGGAATAGGAAGCGGCCTGAGACGGCCGGCAGGAGGAGAGTTACCGGACTTAGTCTGCGCGCAGACCGAACAAGCAGCCACGAAACGACGCGTGTCATGCTCCCGGGTGGGCCACCAAAAACGCTGGCGAATGGAAGCAAGCGTACCCCGAACGCCAGGGTGGCCGGCTAACTTGGCAGAGTGAGCCCACTGAAGAACGGCCAGACGAGTAGGAACGGGAACGAAAAGAAGGTTCCTAGGACAAGCGCGCGGCGACGGAGTGTGAGTGAGCGCTTGCTTTACCTGCCTCTCAATTCCCCAGACAGTCAACCCGACAACACGCCCCTCAGGGAGAATCCCCTCGGGGTCAGTGGAGGCTACTGAAGAACTGAAGAGACGAGACAAAGCATCAGGCTTGGTGTTCTTAGAGCCCGGACGATAAGAAATCACGAACTCGAAACGAGCGAAAAACAGCGCCCAACGCGCCTGACGCGCATTAAGTCGTTTGGCAGAACGGATGTACTCAAGGTTCCTATGGTCAGTCCAAACGACAAAAGGAACGGTCGCCCCCTCCAACCACTGTCGCCATTCGCCTAGGGCTAACCGGATGGCGAGCAGTTCGCGGTTACCCACATCATAGTTACGTTCCGACGGCGACAGGCGATGAGAAAAATACGCGCATGGGTGGACCTTGTCGTCAGAGAGGGAGCGCTGAGAAAGAATGGCTCCCACGCCCACCTCTGACGCGTCAACCTCGACAACAAACTGTCTAGAGACGTCAGGTGTAACAAGGATAGGAGCGGATGTAAAACGATTCTTGAGGAGATCAAAAGCTCCCTGGGCGGAAACGGACCACTTAAAGCACGTCTTGACAGAAGTAAGGGCTGTGAGAGGAGCTGCCACCTGACCGAAATTACGGATGAAACGACGATAGAAGTTCGCGAAGCCGAGAAAGCGCTGCAGCTCGACGCGTGACTTAGGGGCGGGCCAATCAATGACAGCTTGGACCTTAGCGGGATCCATCTTAATGCCTTCAGCGGAAATAACAGAACCGAGAAATGTGACGGAGGAGGCATGAAAAGTGCACTTCTCAGCCTTCACAAAAAGACAATTCTCTAAAAGGCGCTGGAGGACACGTCGAACGTGCTGAACATGAATCTGGAGTGACGGTGAAAAAATCAGGATATCGTCAAGGTAAACGAAAACAAAGATGTTCAGCATGTCTCTCAGGACATCATTGACTAATGCCTGAAAGACAGCTGGAGCGTTAGCGAGGCCGAAAGGAAGAACCCGGTATTCAAAGTGCCCTAACGGAGTGTTAAACGCCGTCTTCCACTCGTCCCCCTCCCTGATGCGCACGAGATGGTAAGCGTTACGAAGGTCCAACTTAGTGAAAAACCTGGCTCCCTGCAGGATCTCGAAGGCTGAAGACATAAGAGGAAGCGGATAACGATTCTTCACTGTTATGTCATTCAGCCCTCGATAATCTATGCAGGGGCGCAGAGACCCGTCCTTCTTCTTGACAAAAAAAACCCCCGCTCCGGCGGGAGAGGAAGAGGGGACTATGGTACCGGCGTCAAGAGCTACAGACAAATAATCTTCGAGAGCCTTACGTTCGGGAGCCGACAGAGAGTATAGTCTACCCCGGGGGGGGGTGGTTCCCGGAAGGAGATCAATACTACAATCATACGACCGGTGTGGAGGAAGAGAGGTGGCCCTGGACCGACTGAACACCGTGCGCAGATCGTGATATTCCTCCGGCACCCCTGTCAAATCACCAGGCTCCTCCTGTGAAGAAGAGACAGAGGAAACAGGAGGGATAGCAGACATTAAACATTTCACATGACAAGAGACGTTCCAGGAGAGGATAGAATTACTAGACCAATTAATGGAAGGATTATGACAAACTAGCCAGGGATGGCCCAAAACAACAGGTGTAAAAGGTGAACGAAAAATTAAAAAAGAAATGGTTTCACTATGATTACCAGAAACAGTGAGGGTTAAAGGTAGCGTCTCACGCTGAATCCTGGGGAGAGGACTACCATCCAGGGCGAACAAGGCCGTGGGCTCCTTTAACTGTCTGAGAGGAATGTCATGTTCCCGAGCCCAGGTCTCGTCCATAAAACAGCCCTCCGCCCCAGAGTCTATTAAGGCACTGCAGGAAGCTGACGAACCGGTCCAGCGTAGATGGACCGACAAGGTAGTGCAGGATCTTGAAGGAGAGACAGGAGTAGTAGCGCTCACCAGTAGCCCTCCGCTTACTGACGAGCTCTGGCCTTTTACTGGACATGAAGTGACAAAATGACCAGCGGAACCGCAATAGAGACAGAGGCGGTTGGTGATTCTCCGTTCCCTCTCCTTAGTCGAGATGCGGATACCTCCCAGCTGCATGGGCTCAGCACCCGAGCCGGCAGAGGAAGATGGTAGTGATGCGGAAAGGGGGGCGACGGAG
Organism: Oncorhynchus mykiss; assembly: GCF_057628025.1. NCBI lineage: Eukaryota > Metazoa > Chordata > Actinopteri > Salmoniformes > Salmonidae > Oncorhynchus > Oncorhynchus mykiss. The sequence goes on from NC_143023.1 coordinate 10,398,549, forward strand.
AGCGCGAGCTCCTTTCCACGAGCTCGGTGACGAAGATCAACCCGTCGCTCAATGCGAATAGCGAGTTCAATCAAGGAATCCACGCTGGAAGGAACCTCCCGGGAGAGAATCTCATCCTTTACCTCTGCGCGGAGACCCTCCAGAAGACGAGCGAGCAAGGCCGGCTCGTTCCAGCCACTGGAGACAGCAAGAGTGCGAAACTCAATAGAGTAGTCTGTTATGGATCGATTGCCTTGACATAGGGAAGACAGGGCCCTGGAAGCCTCCTCCCCAAAAACAGATCGATCAAAAACCCGTATCATCTCCTCCTTAAAGTCCTGATACTGGTTAGTACACTCAGCCCTTGCCTCCCAGATTGCCGTGCCCCACTCACGAGCCCGTCCAATAAGGAGAGATATGACGTAGGCGACACGAGCAGTGCTCCTGGAGTAAGTGTTGGGCTGGAGAGAAAACACAATATCACACTGGGTGAGGAACGAGCGGCATTCAGTGGGCTCCCCAGAGTAACACGGCGGGTTATTGATTCTGGGCTCCGGAGATTCGAAAGCCCTGGAAGTGGCCGGTGGATCGAGGCGGAGATGGTGAACCTGTTCTGTGAGGTTGGAGACTTGGGTGGCCAGGGTCTCAACGGCATGTCGAGCAGCAGACACTTCCTGCTCGTGTCTGCCTAGCATCACTCCCTGGATCCCGACGGCTGAGTGGAGAGGATCCGAAGTCGCTGGGTCCATTCTTGGTCGGATTCTTCTGTTACGGTGCGTGAATGAGGACCCAAAAGCGAATTAACTTAAACAGAGCTTCTTTAATTACCAAACATAGGTAGGCTCAGACGGACCGGCAGATTCCGACAGGACAAGACAAGGTTACAGCAAACATGACGACAGTCTGGTTCAGGCATGAAACACAACAAACAAGAATCCGACAAGGACAGGAACAAAAACAGAGAGAGATATAGGGGACTAATCAGAGGGAAAAGGGGAACAGGTGGGAGAAGGGGTGACGAGGTAGTCAAGAGGAGACAAGGAACAGCTGGGGGAAAGCGGGGGAGAAAAGGTAACCTAATACGACCAGCAGAGGGAGACAGGGTGAAAGGAAAGGACAGAAAGACACAACATGACAGTTGATGGAAGTGAGGCCCGAGGCAATTGCTCATTGGGAGAAAATGCAGTGCCTTGCTTTAACACTGACCCCAGTGGAGAAGAGTTGCATACTGGCAGATTTAGAGTTAGAATAGCCGTGTGAAAACACCTCTGAGGAAAATCTCACTGGCAAACAAATGTACATGATGGATGGTGCATGGTGGATGGTGCATGGTGGATGGTGTATGGTGGATGGTGGATGGTGGATGGTGCATGGTGGATGGTGCATGGTGGATGGTGCATGGTGGATGGTGCATGGTGGATGGTGGATGGTGGATGGTGGATGGTGGATGGTGTATGGTGGATGGTGCATGGTGGATGGTGGATGGTGGATGGTGCATGGTGCATGGTGCATGGTGGATGGTGGATGGTGCATGGTGGATGGTGCATGGTGGATGGTGCATGGTGCATGGTGGATGGTGCATGGTGGATGGTGCATGGTGGATGGTGCATGGTGGATGGTGGATGGTGGATGGTGCAAGGTGGATGGTGGATGGTGGATGGTGCATGGTGCATGGTGGATGGAAGAGTGTCAGGGAATTACACCCTGGTCATCCCATCACTGATGCTGAACCACACAGGCTTCTGTATATGTTTTAGGGGTTTCAGGATCCTTCAATACTGTGACCTGCTGGTGTGCTGCAAGTCCGAGTCTTCTCAGAGGGAAGGGAAGCTGCTCTCGGCTGTAACGCTGATCTCACTCGGCCTGCTGAGGTTGTATGGTACAGACAGAGCGATCTGGTGGACGATGTTATCATGGACACACAAAACACACTGTATGTCTGCCACGCAGAAATGATTTGAGGATATGGAGGGCCGAATGAATGCGTCTAGTCCTCACTCCTCTTTGGTGCTCTCTAACGTCTCACTGGAGGACTGTGGGAGGTGCTAGTGTGCTGTCATCTATGACGACGCGTGTGTGTGTCAGTGACTAAGACCCATCTGATTTACGTTGAGAGAGAGCCCTTTGTTGTCGATTCCACTTTCTATGCAGTGTTCTCGTCATTGCTGGGCTGTGTTCTGCTGGGGATGGTCTGCACTGTGATCACTGTGAACATGAAGACCATGAGAAGAGACTGTGCTTCTCTACAGACTGAGGACTGCAGCCCAGACACAGGGACGACAGAGCAATGGAGAGGAAGAGGAGAGGGAGGAGAGAGATGAAAGGGAAGAGAGGGAGGAGAGGGAAGAGAGGGGAAAAGATAGAGTGAAGAAAGTGAGTTATGAGTGAAGAGAGAGGGGAGGAAGAGAGGGGAGGAAGAGAGAGGTGAAGGAAGAGAGAGGGGAACAAAGAGAGAGGGGAGGAAGAGAGAGGGGAGGGAGGGAGGAAGAGAGAGGAGAGTGAAGAGAGCGGGAAGGAAGAGAGGAGCGAAAGAGAGGAGAGAAAGAGATATAGGAGGAAGAGAGAGGGGAGTGAAGAGAGAGGGGAGTGAAGAGAGAGGGGACGAAGAGAGAGGAGAGAAAGAGAGAGGAGAGAAAGAGAGAGGAGAGAAAGAGAGAGGAGAGAATGTAACGAGATTCCTCCTGGGAAGGAGAGGCGGACCAAAATGCAGCGTGGTTATAATTCATGGTTCTTTAATAATGAAACTACACATGAATAAACTACAAAACAAGAACCGTGAAAACCCAAAACAGTCCCGTGTGGAACAAACACTGACACAGGAGACAACCACCCACAAAACCCAACACAAAACAGGCTACCTAAATATGGCTCCCAATCAGATACAATGACTAACACCTGCCTCTGATTGAGAACCATATCAGGCCCAAACACAGAAACAGACAAACAAGACATCCAACATAGAATGCCCACTCAGATCACACCCTGACCAAACAAAACATAGAACGAGAAAGAGAGATAGGAGGAAGAGAGAGGTGAGGAAGAGAGAGGGGAGAAAGAGAGATAGGAGGAAGAGAGAGAGGAGGAAGAGAGAGAGGAGGAAGAGAGAGGTGAGGAAGAGAGAGGGGAGGAAGAGAGAGGGGAGGAAGAGAGAGGGGAGAAAGAGAGATAGGAGGAAGAGAGAGAGGAGGAAGAGAGAGGAGAGAACGAGAGATAGGAGGAAGAGAGAGGAGGGAAGAGAGAGGGGAGGGAAGAGAGAGGACAGGATCAAGTTATGAGAGGGGGAAGGGAAGAGAGAGGACAGGATAGAGTTATGAGAGAGGGGAGGGAAGAGAGAGGACAGGATAGAGTTATGAGAGAGGGAAGGGAAGAGAGAGGACAGGATTGAGTTATGAGAGAGGGGAGAGGGGAGGGAAGAGAGAGGACAGGATAGAGTTATGAGAGAGGGGAGGGAAGAGAGAGGACAGGATAGAGTTATGAGAGGGGGGAGGGAAGAGAGAGGACAGGATAGGGTTATGAGAGAGGGGAGGGAAGAGAGAGGACAGGATAGAGTTATGAGATGGGGGAGGGAAGAGAGAGGACAGGATAGAGTTATGAGAGGGGGGAGGGAAGAGAGAGGACAGGATAGGGTTATGAGAGAGGGGAGGGAAGAGAGCGGACAGGATAGAGTTATGAGAGAGGGGAGGGAAGAGAGAGGACAGGATAGAGTTATGAGAGAGGGGAGGGAAGAGAGAGGACAGGATAGAGTTATGAGAGGGGGAAGGGAAGAGAGAGGACAGGATAGAGTTATGAGAGAGGGGAGGGAAGAGAGAGGACAGGATATAGTTATGAGAGAGGGGAGGGAAGAGAGATGATTGTGCAGATCATTCTCAAAACTCAGCTGAAAACATTTATTTTTCAAATTGCCTTGAATGATTCCTATTAATATTTTTCAATGTGATACTTTGGTCCCATCTTTTGACTTACCTCTATATGAACTCATGCTGTATAGGTCCCACCTCTGTTCTTATCTGAGTCTCTCCAGCAAAGTAAACATCATCATCTTTAAAATCACATGTCCTTCAGAAAGACCCTGCCGTTGTGCAACCTAACCTGGGCTGACCAAAGGACTTCAATCATCCTCTTTAAAATCACATGTCCTTCAGAAAGACCCTGCCGTGGTGCAACCTAACCTAAGCTGACCAAAGGACTCCATAAAGACCCTGCCGTGGTGCAACCTAACCTGGGCTGACCAAAGGACTTCAGAAAGACCCTGCCGTGGTGCAACCTAACCTGGGCTGACCAAAGGACTTCAGAAAGACCCTGCCGTGGTGCAACCTAACCTGGGCTGACCAAAGGACTTCAGAAAGACCCTGCCGTGGTGCAACCTAACCTGGGCTGACCAAAGGACTTCAGAAAGACCCTGCCGTGGTGCAACCTAACCTGGGCTGACCAAAGGACTTCAGAAAGACCCTGCCGTGGTGCAACCTAACCTGGGCTGATCAAAGGACTTCAGAAAGACCCTGCCGTGGTGCAACCTAACCTGGACTGACCAAAGGACTTCAGAAAGACCCTGCCGTGGTGCAACCTAACCTGGGCTGACCAAAGGGCTTCAGAAAGACCCTGCCGTGGTGCAACCTAACCTGGGCTGATCAAAGGACTTCAGAAAGATCCTGCCGTGGTGCAACCTAACCTGGGCTGATCAAAGGACTTCAGAAAGATCCTGCCGTGGTGCAACCTAACCTGGGCTGACCAAAGGACTTCAATCATCCTCCAACTGGGAGCCATATTTCCACCCAGTTGCACCATGAGAACAAGACAAAGACCTTCAGTGCTTTGGTGTGTCAGGTCAACATGTTATTGAGATATCCAAGGATATCGGTCGTGGTCGTACAATTTCTCAGCTGTTTTTTTTTTCCCTTGAAATAATAGTTGGTTATCCAGAGGGTCAAGACAAGACAATATTTACCCATCCTTGAGCAGGACCATGCTAACAGTGAAGAGGGGTGGCACATGCAGGGTCTGTCAGGAGTCCTGTATAAAAGGGAAGACCAGAGTGAAAGGTGATTTTTGGGGGGACAGGGAGAGTGAGACTTAAAGCCTGCATAATGACAGCATATGTGTCAGTGGTGATTGTGGGTGCTGTGGTCATGCTTACACTGTTATGGATCCTGCTCATCTACCTCCCTGGAAAAGGAGACAAAGTTACACAGGGAGAACCCAATGGATGTCAGTCAGCGGGTAATCAATACAATGCTCTTTCTTCCTGTATGTACTGTACAGTCTATGTCCTACAGGTAATCAATACAATGCTCTTTCTTCCTGTATGTACTGTACAGTCTATGTCCTACAGGTAATCAATACAATGCTCTTTCTTCCTGTATATACTGTACAGTCTATGTCCTACAGGTAATCAATACAATGCTCTTTCTTCCTGTATGTACTGTACAGTCTATGTCCTACAGGTAATCCATACAATGCTCTTTCTTCCTGTATGTACTGTACAGTCTATGTCCTACAGGTAATCCATACAATGCTCTTTCTTCCTGTATGTACTGTACAGTCTATGTCCTACAGGTAATCCATACAATGCTCTTTCTTCCTGTATATACTGTACAGTCTATGTCCTACAGGTAATCCATACAATGCTCTTTCTTCCTGTATGTACTGTACAGTCTATGTCCTACAGGTAAAGGGCCAACTAGCTGTAGAAACACAGACAAAGTCCTCTTCCCACCACTGTTTGGTTTAAAAGCTGAGAGATGTGGCTGGAGAAATGTCATCTCTCTCACATTCATAGACAGAGCTATCCATGATATCAACATGATAGTTGTAACCATGTTTTGACGCTCTACAGTGTTTGTTGACATTCACTTTGTTTACAAACATCGGAGTAAAACAATCTAATATTTTGGGTTCTGATGGGGAACGACAGTGGAACTAAGCTCATTAAGGCATTTCTAAGTTGTATTCTATAAGAATCAATGGGTACATATCCTTAATATCATACATATGGTGAATGTAGCAACTGCTGATTGGCCCTTCAAGGGTCCAGGACAATTGATGAGTCTGTTCAACAATCTATCTTAGCTGCTTAACCTGGAACTCTGCTTATCATTAGATTATAGGCTATGAATAGGCCTTATGTAAAACTCAATGTAAATGGTAGTAGGACAAGTAATTTTCCATATGGGCACGTGGCTTCGCTTGATTAGCAATGGTCAACAGTAACATTATGAAGAGAATGACAACCAACTTTCCCTTTGTGTACCTACTGTATGTTATCCACCTCCTCCATCCCAGCTGTTGGGTCTAGACTTCTGCACTCTTTCTATCAGTTCTTTCCCTGTTCTCTCTCTCCCTCTCTCCCTGGCCCTCTCTCTCTCCCTCTGCTGGGCAACATGCTGGAGCTGGCACACGACCACCTGCCCAGTCACCTGACCTCCCTGGCACGTCGCTATGGCAACATCTACCGCCTCAAGTGTGGCAACACAAGTAATGAAGTCACTTCCAACCAAGTGACTCAAGTTAACTCTGTTTCAAGACAGTTAGAATAGTTGTTTATACATGTAATATCCTCAGTATGTGAATGTTTTCAGTATTACAGTACGTTTGTCTTGACTCTGTATGTTGTGTTTGCTGCAGCCATGGTGGTATTAAACAGTGGTGACATCATCAGAGAAGCCTTGGTGAAGAAATGGTCGGACTTTGCTGGGAGACCACATTCTTACACCGGTGAAGAACACATTCCCAGCAACCATCACTCACTTCTGTTACTCTGAGAACACGTTACTAGAACCACCCGAGTTTTCCCAGCAACCATCACTCACTTCTGTTACTCTGAGAACACGTTACTAGAACCACCCGAGTTTTCCCAGCAACCATCACTCACTTCTGTTACTCTGAGTCAACAGTGCTTTTGATTCAAATTATTTACCCTTCACCTCACTCTCTTTCTTCACCCTCCATTTCACCCCACCCTATCTCATCTTTCCCTCCCTCCATCTCTCCCTACCTACCTACCTCTCTCCTTATCTCATCTCTCCTACCTACCTCCCTCTCTCCTTCTCTCTCTCTACCCCCCTCCCTCCCTCCATCTCTCCCTACCTACCTCCCTCCCTCTCTCCTTCGCTCTCTCTACCCCCCTCCCTCCCTCCATCTCTCCCTACCTACCTACCTCTCTCCTTATCTCATCACTCCCTCCATCTCTCCCTACCTACCTCCCTCCATCTCTCCCTACCTACCTCCCTCTCTCCTTCTCTCTCTCTACCCCCCTCACTCCCTCCATCTCTCCCTACCTACCTCCATCTCTCTCTCCTTCTCTCTCTCTACCCCTCCCTCCATCTCTCCCTACCTACCTCCCTCTCTCCTTCTCTCTCTCTACCCCCCTCCCTCCCTACCGGTCTCTCAGGAGACGTGGTGTCAGGGGGAGGCCGCTCCATCTCTCTGGGGGACTACAGTGAGGAGTGGAGGGCCCATCGCCGTCTGGCCCATAATGCACTGCAACGCTGCTCCCAGCAGTCGCTCCACGGGGTCATCCAGAAACAGGCCCTCCACCTGAGACAAGTAGAGATGAAACACATGACAGTTCTAAACCTGTTTTTGCTTTGTCATTATGGGGTAGTGTGTGTAGATTGATCAAATGTGTATTTATTTAGATTAAGGCTGTAACGTAACAACATTGGGGAAAGAGAAAGGGTCTGAATACTTTCAGAATGACCTGTATTCATTGTTTTACACAATATTTAAACACATTTGATCAGTTTCTCAAAGGAAAGATTCCCTGACCAAGATGGATGAATGTTTGTCATGTTGCTAGGATACTAATCTGGGTTAAACCAGAACTAAAATATTTTGTCATTTGTTCAGATGCTTGATTAGGTTCTGGGGGTAATCCTGTTAGAAATAAAGATGGGGGGTTTGTGAAGTATCCACCCTCACAAAAATAATCTCTCAGCTTAAGCATTCTAGAGTTCTATATGTAATTATATGGTTGTATGCTCCTGTATAGTTTATTTCAATGTTTACTCCACGTAGACCTTCGACCTTTCTGGGGGTCAAAACATTGTAATGAACTATAATGGAGCATACACCAATGTGCAGGTATTTCGAACCCCTGCACAGAACACAGAACACTTTCTCTACCAAGGGAGGGAACAGCAGCATGGAACAAATACACTGTGTTCTGAGAAGGAATGTAAACCAGCATGTACCAGTACACTGACTGACTTAACTGGAGATTACACAATGCAACACAACCTCAGCAACATGCCAACCACAACTTAATGATGTATCACTTGTTGTACTTCTTGTTTGTGGCCTTGTGTAATGACAATGTAGTGGTTTCAAATTGGAAAAGTTACAACCCTCAAAAAGTTACAAGTCAGCGGGGTAACTCATCTTCTTAAGTTGAGGCAATCAATATTTAGTTTACAGTGAGGGAGTTTATATCTGAATATGTAACCTGTGATCTATCAGGTGCTGCTGGACTATAACGGCAGAGCTGCGGATCTCTCTGAGGATTTCACTGTAGCAGCCAGTAACGTCATCACCACACTGGCCTTTGGGAAAGAGGTGAGGATCACACCTGGGTTCAAATAGTATTTGTTGTCTGCGCTTGATTGAGCTTGCCTGGCACAATGGAATCAATGGAACAGTCCCAAAAAAAGAAACCACACCCATTTGATCCGGCTGCTCCAGGCAGGCTCAATCAAGTATTTGGAAGAAAACCAACACTATTTGAAGCCGGCTATCTGTCAGTTCTTTGAGTCTGTACAGTGTATACACCAGGAGTGGCACCCTATTCCCTATATAGTGCATTACTTGGGCTTTGGTGAAAATCTAGGGCACTATATAGGGAATAGGGTGTTATTTGGGACATAACCCAGAATTAGAATGAAGAGAGACACCAGGTTTGGCCAAGGGATAACCATGACGGAAATATAGTCATGTATTTTATTAACCACTGCGTGGGTAAGCTATCTAAAAGCAGAGACACGATAAGCAGTTATATATCACAGTTGGAAAATTGAACCAGGCTGGTTATCTAGTGGGGTTGGTGATCAAATCAAATCAAATTGCATTTGTCACATGTGCCGAATACAGCAGGTGTAGACTTTACAGTGAAATGCATACTTACAAGCCCTTAACCAACAATGCAGTTTTAAGATAAATACCAAAATAAAGAAATAATAAAAGTAACAAATCATTAAAGAGCAGCAGTAAAATAGCAATAGCGAGGCTTTATACAGGGGTACCGGTACAGCGTCAATGTGTGGGGGAACCAGTTAGTCGAGGTAACTGAGGTAATATGTACATGTAGGTAGAGTTATTAAAGTGACTATGCATAGATAATAACAGAAAGTATCAGCAGTGTAAAAGAGCAATACAAATAGTCTGGGTAGCCAATTGATTAGATGTTCAGGAGTCTTATGGCTTGGAGGTAAAAGCTGTTGAGAAGCCTCTTGGATCTAGACTTGGCATTCCGGTACCGCTTGCCATGCGGTAGCAGCGAGAACAGTCTATGACTGGGGTGGCTGGGGTCTTTGACAATTTCTAGGGCCTTCCTCTGACACCGCCTGGTATAGAGGTCCTGGATGTCAGGAAGCTTGGCCCCAGTGTTGTACTGGGCTGTACGGACTACTCTCTGTAGTACCTTGCGGTTGGAGGGCGAACAGTTGCCATACCAGGCAGTGATGCAACCCGTCAGGATGCTCTCGATGGTGCAGCGGTAGAACCTTTTGAGGATTTGAGGACCCATGCCAAATCTTTTCAGTCTCCTGAGGGGGAATAGGCTTTGTCATGCCCTCTTTACGACTGTCTTGGTGTGCTTGCACCATGTTAGATTGTTGGTGATGTGGACACCAAGGAACTTGAAGCTCTCAACCTGCTCCACTACAGCCCCGTCGATGAGAATGGGGACGTGCTCAGTCCCCCTTTTCCTATAGTCCGCAATCATCTCCTTTGTCTTGATCACGTTGAAGGAGAGGTTGTTGTCCTTGCACCACACGGCCAGGTCTCTGACCTGTCTCGTTGCTGTCGGTGATCAGGCCTATCACTGTTGTGTCATCGGCAAACTTAATGATGGTGTTGGAGTCGTGCCTGGCCGTGCAGTCATGAGTGAACAAGGAGTACAGGAGGGGACTGAGCACGCACCTCTGAGGGGCCCCCGTATTGAGGATCAGCGTGGTGGATGTGTTGTTACCTACCCTTACCACCTGGGGGGCAGCCCTTCAGCAAGTCCAGAATCCAGTTGCAGAGGGAGGTGTTTAGTCCCAGGGCCCTTAGCTTAGTGATGAGCTTTGAGGGCACTATGGTGTTGAACGCTGAACTGTAGTCAATGAATAGCATTCTCACATAGGTGTTCCTTTTGTCCAGGTGTGAAAGGGCAGCGTGGAGTGCAATAGAGATTGCATCATCTATGGATCTGTTTGGGTGGTATGCAAATTGGAGTGCGTCTAGGGTTCCTGGGATAATGGTGTTGATGTGATTAATGACCAGCCTTTCAAAGCACTTCATGGCTACAGACGTGAGTGCTACGGGTCAGTAGTCATTTAGACAGGTTACCTTAGTATTCTTGGGCACAGAGTCTATGGTGGCCTGCTTGAAACATGCAGGTATTACAGACTCAGACAGGGAAAGGTTGAAAATGTCAGTGAAGACACCTGCCAGTTGGTCAGCGCATGCTCGGGAATACACGTCCTGGTAATCCGTCTGGCCCTGCAGCCTTGTGAATGTTGACCTGTTTAAAGGTCTTACTCACATCGGCTGAAGAGAGTGTGATCACACAGTCGTCCATGTGTTTTGGGTATGTGGGTGGTGTGCTTACAGTAATAGCCATGCATGGTTTGTTTACTGTTAAGGTTGTGCAACTTTACGCAATGAATGACATCAAATTTACCAACATTTTGATCCAATAAACTTCCCACTGGGCAAAAACTGGTTGAATCAACATTGTTTCCATGTCATTTCAACGCAATCTATGTGATGAAGTTGAATCAACTTGGAAAACTAATTGGATTTGCAAAAACTCATCAATGTAAGTAAGGGATTTATTTATTATTTTACCCAACTTTAACCTAAATCTAATGACAAGGTGACATTTTCAGTTGATTTCACATTGAATTCACGTTAGTTGACAACTCAAAACAATGTTGAACTGACGTCTGTGCCCAGTGGGTTATGTAATAGTACTGTATATTGTTTCAGTGATGAAGTAATATCTCATTATATCCCATTTTAATCTAACAACAACCTGAAAGGGTTTATCAATCCTTTATAAAAGAAAAACCTATTGGTGCTTTATGAATAATGTATAATCATGTTATAGAAGGTGGAAAAGGGTTATGCCACATATGGTAAAGCATCTACTGTACTACTGTGTGTACTGTAAATAATAATACTATTGATAATAATTATGATAATATTAATTATGATAATACTAGGATAATGATAATAATAATAATTATGATAATAATAAGAACAAATGGGATTTTTTAAATAACTTTTCAAGGAAACAAAGACGCTATACATACAGTAGTATCAAATGGTAAATGGTATAAGTGGGACTTCCTGTAATATATTGATTCATGTGTCTGTGTTTGTGACCTTTGTCTATTTGTCTGTGTCTTTTAGTATGAGAAGAGTTCTGCAGAGCTGCAGAGACTGCACGGCTGTCTTAATGAGATCGTGTCTCTATGGGGCTCTCCCTGGATCTCTGCTCTGGACTCCTTCCCACTGCTCAGGGTCGGTCAACTTTATACACTCATACTACACTATCTGACAGGGAAACTGCATGCACAGACAGCCACTCTGATACACAAATTAAAATGTCTAAAATGGTGCTACAAAAGTGGGAATATGTGATTCTATTGTGTATTTATATTGATCTGTTCCCATTTGTCCAAGAAATTGCCCAATCCTCCGTTCTCCCGTCTTCTGAAAGAGGTGGCCAGGAGAGATGAAATCATCAGAACACATCTGGATGAGTACAAGGTTGGTGTGAATACTGTAGGTTCTTTTTCAAACTTATGTTCAAGTAGCCAACAGCAAACACAAAGACAATCATGTCAAAGTTTTTTTTAAGTAATCTGTAATGTAATATGGGTACATTGGTAGCATATGGAAGATATGAACTGTATTGCTGCCACAGATGCAGGCACCGAGCAAAACATCAGAGGAAGCCATTGCCATCACAAGCGCTCTCCTCAATGGCCTTGGGAAGCCCCAGGACACAACACAGGGAGTGGTAGGTTCTTATCATGGTTTACAACCTGAACTCAGATGTAGACGTAAGATAGTGAAGTGAATCCGGGACACTACAATTAGTATTATAGGTTACATTTTGTATAGTATGTATTAACTGAAATTCATACAATATGTTATGAATTTGCAAAAAGTATGATATGTTGTGTATTCTAATTTGTTGTGGCTAACGTTAGCTAGGTGGCTAAGGCTAACGTTAGAAAGGCTAGGGGTTAGGGTTAGGGTTAAGGTTATGGTTTGGAGTTAGATTAAAGGGTTAAAGTTTTGGTTAGGGGAAGGGTTAGCAAACATGCTAAGTAGTTGCAAAGCATCTAAAAAGTAGTAAGTAGTTGCACAGTTGCTAATTAGATAAAAGTTATCCGTGACGAGATTCAAACACGCAACCCTTGGGTTGCTAGACATTCGCGTAAGTTACTTTCTTTCTTATGTAACCACACCAAACGTAACATATCATACTAATTTGGTTTTCCAGATGAACGTTTACTATGTCAGGTCTCGTCTATGAGACCAGGCTGTGGTTTATCATGGTAATCAATCAAAATCACATAGCAAATGCTTACAATATAAGCCTACTACTTGCTATAAATGTGTAATAGTAAGTGTTGCGCATCCAAAATGGCACCCGATTCCCTAGTGCACTACTTTTGACTATGGCCCTGGTTAAAAGCAGTGCACTATATAGAGTCACACATATACTCATGGCCTGCAGTAAGGACATGGTCCATTTACAGGTCCTGACAGACACTCACGTCCACATGGCCACTGTGGACCTTCTGATCGGGGGAACAGAGACAACAGCTGCCTGGCTCAGCTGGACTGTGGCCTTTCTACTGCACAGGCCTGAGGTACATTACAGAACTCTATGCACTACACTACACCACAGAACACAATACACTACGCAACACTACAGAACTCAATACACTAACTACAAAACTCAATACAATAAACGACACTACAGAACTCAGTACACTACACTACAGAACTCAATACACTACACTACAAAACTCAATACACTACACTACACTAAATAACTCAGTACACTACACTACACTCCAGAACTCTATACACTGCACTACAAAACTCTATACACTACACTACAGAACGCAATACTCTACACTACATAACTCTACACACTACACTACAGAACTATATACACTACACTACAGAACTATATACACTACACTACACTACACTACATAATTAGATACACTATACTACACTACACTACAGAATTAGATACACTATACTACACTACAGAATTAGATACACTATACTACACTACACTACAGAATTAGATACACTATACTACAGAACTCTATACACTACACTATACTACACTACAGATTTAGATACACTATACTACACTACAGATTTAGATACACTATACTACACTACACTACAGAATTAGATACACTATACTACACTACACTACAGATTTAGATACACTATACTACACTACACTACAGATTTAGATACACTATACACTACAGGTACTTTCCGAAGTGGATGACACAAACAATTGGATTGGTTATCCCTTTCATGCCCTGCCTCCAGTCCACTTACCATATCTGAACAAGAGAGCCTCATGAAAATTGCAACAAGTGGTTCTGTGAAAATTGAATTGAATCAGATTGCGCTCAGAGTACCCTGCCTTGGCAAATCACACCGTTAAGACACTGATGCCCTTTGCAACCACGTACCTATGTGAGAGTGGATTCTCGGTATTATACAGTGTGTGTGTGTGGCAGGCTTACAATGATGGCAAAAAACAACATTGAATAGTGCGCTGACCCTGGTGCTAGAGGGGGTACAGCTGGAGGTTGAATGTTTGAAGGGGTACGGGACTAATAAAAGTGTGGGAACCACTGCACTACAGAACTCTATTCACTACACTGCACTACAGAACTCTATTCACTACACTGCACTCCAGAACTCTATTCACTACACTGCACTACACTACAGAACTCTATTCACTACACTGCACTACACTACAGAACTCTATTCACTACACTGCACTACACTACAGAACTAGATACACTACACTACATATTATATACACTACACATCACTACACTACAGAACTCTATTCACTACACTGCACTACAGAACTAGATACACTACAATACATATTATATACACTACACATCACTGCACTACAGAACTCTATTCACTACACTGCACTACAAAACTAGATACACTACAATACATATTATATACACTACACATCACTACACTACAGAACTCTATTCACTACACTGCACTACATAACTAGATACACTACAATACATATTATATACACTACACATAACTGCACTACAGAACTCTATTCACTACACTGCACTACACTACAGAACTCTATTCACTACACTGCACTACACTACAGAACTCTATTCACTACACTGCACTACACTACAGAACTCTATTGACTACACTGCACTACACTACAGAACTCTATTGACTACACTGCACTACACTACAGAACTCTATTGACTACACTGCACTACACTACAGAACTCTATTGACTACACTGCACTACACTACAGAACTCTATTGACTACACTGCACTACACTACATAACTCTATTCACTACACTGCACTACATTACAGAACTAGATACACTACACTACATAATTATATACACTACACATCACTACACTACACTGCTCTATACCACACTATAATACAATGCATTACACTACACTACTCTAAACACTACACTATACTACACTACAATACATTACACTACACTGCTCTATACCAGACTATAATACAATGCATTACACTACACTACTCTAAACACTACACTATACTACACTACAATACATTACACTACACTGCTCTATACTACACTATAATACAATGCATTACACTACACTTCTCTAAACACTACACTATACACTACACTATACTACACTACAATACACTACACTACCATACACTATAGAACTAGATACACTACACTACAGAAGTATATACACTACACTGCTCTATACCACACTATAATACAATGCATTACACAACACTACTCTACACACTATACTACAATAACCTACACTACACTACAATACAATACAATACATTGTATTCACCAGTGTCCTCAGACCTTTGATATATGCTTTACATAGTATTCTAGAGAGATGGAACTAGACTGAAACCCACAGATGTGTTGTTGGCTTGCATTCCATTATAGACTGTAAGTCAAAACCTACGTTTGAGATCACTTCACATGGTGAGATGCTTCTCTCTTTCTCTCTCACTCCATCTCTTTCACTCTCTCTCCCTCCGTCTCTCTTACTCTCTCTCTCACCCTCCATCTCTCTCTCTCTCTCCCTCCGTCTCTCTTACTCTCTCTCTCCCTCCCTCCATCTCTCTCTCTCTCTTTCCTCCTCCCTAGGTGCAGTACAGAGTGTATGATGAGTTGTGTTCGGTGCTGGACGGGCGCTACCCTCAGTACAGTGACAGACACAGGCTGCCAGTGCTGTGTGCTGTGATCAGTGAGGTGCTCAGACTCAGACCTGTGGCTCCGCTAGCCGTGCCTCACAGAGCCATCAGAGACAGCAGGTGAATAGAAGATATACCAGGGGAGGCTGGTGGGAGGAGCTATAGGAGGACGGGCTAAAATGGAATAAATGGAACAGAGTCAAACATTTCCATTTATTTGATGTGTTTGACTCCGTTCCATCAAATCCATTCCAGCCATTACAATGAGCCTGTCCTCCTATAACCCCTCCCACCAGTCTCCTCTGAGATATACTTACTGTAGTATAGTATAGCATTACTGTATAACATTACTGTATATCTTTACTGTATATCATTACTCTATATCTTTACTGTATATCTTTACTGTATATCATTACTGTATATCTTTACTGTATATCATTACTGTATATCTTTACTGTATATCATTACTGTATAACATTACTGTATATCTTTACTGTAATATCATAACTGTATATCATTACTGTATAAGATTACTCTACAGAGCTCTCAATAAATGCACTGTGGGAACGTATTGTACAGCTATGTGTAACTGTCACCCTCCTATGGGAGCTTATGTTTTGATGCTGTTACTCTGCTTTGTACAGTACATTTGTCTTGCCAACTTCCCTTCTGTGCCATTTTTCTACCTAAATGTAATACCTCATCATACAGTACTAATGCATGTTTATACACTGAGTATACAAAACATTAAGCACACCTGCTCTTTCCAAATCACAGACTGACCAGGCGAATCCAGGTGAAAGCTATGATCCCTTAATGATGTCACTTGTTAAATCCACTTCAATCAGTGTAGATGAAGGGGAGGAGACAGGTTAAAGAATAATTTTTAAGCCTTGAAACAATTGGGACATGGATTGTGTATGTGTGCCATTCAGAGGGTGAATGGGCAAGACAAAAGATTTAAGTGCTTTTGAATGGGGTATGGTAGTAGGAGCCAGGCGCATCAGTTTGTGTCAAGAACTGCAACGCTGCTGGGTTTTTCACTCTCAACAATTTCCTGTGTGTATCAAGAATCGTCCACCACTCAAAGGACATCCAGCCAACTTGACACAACTGTGGGAAACATTGGAGTAAACATGGGCCAGCATCCCTGTGGAACACTTTCGACACCTTGTAGTCCATGTCCCAATGAATTGAGGCTGTTCTGAGGGAGGGGGGGAACAACTCAATATTAGGAAGGTGTTTCTAATGTTTGATATACTCAATGTATTTGCAATGTATAATTCTGTGTCTATTCCATATGTGTTCAGTATTGCAGGCTACTTCATCCCTAAGAACACTGTCATCATCCCCAATTTGTTTGGGGCGCATCATGACCCTGCAGTGTGGACGGATCCCTATGCCTTCAAACCAGGTGCTGGGCTATTGAGTGTACTGGCAATGTCCCAAATGGCATCATATTCCCTATATAGTGAACTACTATTGATCAGGGCCCATAAGGCTCAGGTTAGTAGTGCACTATATAGGGAATAGGGTACCATTTGGGATGCACCCTAGCATTGCTTTCACTTGGCTCAGCAACATAGTTCCAGCAGCAGCTAACAGTAGACCCTCTCTCTTTCAGAGCGGTTCCTGGAGGGTGGGGGGGCCTCGACGCGGGCTCTCCTGCCTTTCGGCGGGGGCGCTCGGCTGTGTTTGGGGGAGGCCGTGGCCAAAATGGAATTGTTTCTGTTCACCGCCTACTTGTTGCGTGATTTCCAGTTCGTACCTGCTGAAAGCCAGACCTCTCTACCAGACCTGACAGGAGTAGCCAGTGTGGTACTTAAAGCCAAGGCCTACACAGTCATAGCACGGCCCAGACCTGGGCCTTGACCTCTCTACCAGACCTGACAGGAGTAGCCAGTGTGGTACTCAAAGCCAAGGCCTACACAGTCATAGCACTGCCCAGACCTGGGCCTTGACCTCTCACAGAGTTAGTTCATGTACAGTGATCACATTACATTTCTATCAATCATTTGGCTCTAGATGAAGTATTCTTATAAGAGAAGGCATATATTGTGTAGTATTGTGCAGTAATGGTGATGTAATTGGAATGTATAGAATAATATTTTCTACTTCTAATAAATACTTCCTCTTTTAACAACAAAGGATGCATTTCTGACTCCCTAAATAGATATACCATAGGTAGCCTGAATGAGAATGCTGATAGCTTTATTAGAAGATGGTTGGGATAAAGGTTAGGGGTTAACTCAGGGGTTAAAGGTTACTACTACTCTGGCAGGGCTGTAACAAACTGTTTGGGTTTGCGGAGGATCCTCATCAGGTTCCTGGACATGTAATAAGGCTTCTGCATTGTTCCATCATTCCTCTCTAGATCTTCCACTGTATGAGGGAGAAACACTGGAGTCACTCTACTACTCTACTACTCTACTATACCTTAATATATTATACCTTACTATACTGTACCTTACAATACCTTAATATATTATACCTTACTATACTGTACCTTACCATACCTTACTATACTGTACCTTACCATACCGTAATATATTATACCTTACTATACTGTACCTTACAATACCTTAATATATTATACCTTACTATACTGTACCTTACCATACCTTACTATACTGTACCTTACCATACCTTAATATATTATACCTTACTATACTGTACCTTACAATACCTTAATATATTATACCTTACTATACTGTACCTTACCATACCTTAATATATTATACCTTACTATACTGTACCTTACCATACCTTAATATATTATACCTTACTATACTGTACCTTACCATACCATAATATATTATACCTTACTATACTGTACCTTACCATACCTTAATATATTATACCTTACTATACTGTACCTTACTATACCTTAATATATTATACCTTACTATACTGTACCTTACCATACCTTAATATATTATACCTTACTATACTGTACCTTACAATACCTTACTATACTGTACCTTACCATACCGTAATATATTATACCTTACTATACTGTACCTTACAATACCTTACTATACTGTACCTTACCATACCGTAATATATTATACCTTACTATACTGTACCTTACAATACCTTAATATATTATACCTTACTATACTGTACCTTACCATACCGTAATATATTATACCTTACTATACTGTACCTTACCATACCTTAATATATTATACCTTACTATACTGTACCTTACAATACCTTACTATATTGTACCTTACTATCCTGTACCTTACTATATTGTAACTTACTATACTGTACCTTACCATACCTTAATATATTATACCTTACTATACTGTACCTTACCATACCTTAATATATTATACCTTACTATACTGTACCTTAACATACCGTAATATATTATACCTTACTATACTGTACCTTACTATACCTTAATATATTATACCTTACTATACTGTACCTTAACATACCGTAATATATTATACCTTACTATACTGTACCTTACTATACCTTAATATATTATACCTTACTATACTGTACCTTACAATACCTTACTATATTGTAACTTACTATATTGTACCTTACCATACCTTAATATATTGTAACTTACTATATTGTAACTTACTATATTGTACCTTACCATACCGTAATATATTATACCTTACTATACTGTACCTTACCATACCTTAATATATTATACCTTACTATACTGTACCTTACCATACCTTAATATATTATACCTTACTATACTGTACCTTACCATACCTTAATATATTATACCTTACTATACTGTACCTTACCATACCGTAATATATTATACCTTACTATACTGTACCTTACCATACCTTAATATATTATACCTTACTATACTGTACCTTACAATACCTTACTATACTGTACCTTACCATACCGTAATATATTATACCTTAGTATACCGTACCTTACCATACCTTAATATATTATACCGTACTATACTGTACCTTACTATACCTTAATATATTATACCTTACTATACTGTACCTTAACATACCTTAATATATTATACCTTACTATACTGTACCTTACTATACCTTAATATATTATACCTTACTATACTGTACCTTACCATACCTTAATATATTATACCTTACTATACTGTACCTTACAATACCTTAATATATTATACCTTACTATACTGTACATTACCATACCTTAATATATTATACCTTACTATACTGTACCTTACCATACCTTAATATATTATACCTTACTATACTGTACCTTACAATACCTTAATATATTATACCTTACTATACTGTACCTTACCATACCGTAATATATTATACCTTACTATACTGTACCTTACAATACCTTACTATACTGTACCTTACCATACCTTAATATATTATACCTTACTATACTGTACCTTACCATACCTTAATATATTATACCTTACTATACTGTACCTTACTATCCTGTACCTTACTATATTGTAACTTACTATCCTGTACCTTACTATACTGTACCTTACTATACTGTACCTTACTATACTGTACCTTACTATACTGTACCTTAATATATTATACCTTACTATACTGTACCTTACTATATTGTCACTTACTATTGTCGTGTCTTTACTATCATTAAATTGAAGACTTATTGTTTTTATTAAAGATTCTCTGTAATTAGTATTACACGATCAACTGATTAATCATGTAACTGTAATTAACTAGGAAGACGGGGCACCAAGGAAATTATTCAGATTACAAAGTTATCATTTCCTAAAATAACTTTTCAGATATTTTATATCTGATCAAATAGTCTTCTGATTAATGAATTATTTATTTTACCTCACGTTAGTCTCATTCCAAACGTCGTAAATTGTTGGTTATCTGCACGAACCCTGTCTTCACTATGAGTCATTCATACATCAATTGTCTTAAATCATTTATTTATTACTAACTAAGTAATTCACAGAAGTGCATAAACAAACAAACAAAGTCAATATGGTTACAAGAAATTATAAGAGAATGTGCCCTAGTGGGCTAAACCGGCATCGCGGCTTGGTGGACAAAACGGGGAGTGGGGTCAGCTGAGAACAATTGAAATGCTTATCCTTTACACATGAACACTCACTCATTCGGGAACAATTGCAATCAATATATATATTTACGCTCAGTGTGTCGTCTTGATCGCTGTTGAAAAGTTTGTTTCTTTTGTAGAATTGTCCGTCTCGCTCTCTCTGTCGAGGTTATAGTGGATAGTTCATGGTGACATTGTTGTAGAATGGATGTTTCGGCAGTTGTCGTTCTTCGCGTTCAATGATACCGAATTCCTAGCTGCAGACTAGTAATTCATATCAAAGACTTGTTCTTATTCTGTCGGTATCGATAGTCTAAGAGTTTAACCACGTGGTATGGTTAAAAGATTCAGCAATGGTCTGCAACCTTTGTACTCCTGTGATTGAGAGAAACATGGTCTGCCTGAGAATTTCTCAAAGTTGGGTTATATAGGGAATTGCAGAAAAGGGGCTGTCCCAGGATGCCTGACCCTAACTGGGCTCAGGGGCGGTCCTCTGATTTAGTTCAACTCAAAAGGGAATTGGAGTTTCCTTCATTAAACAGTCCAAAATCACATTACACAATTTTACAAACAGTATCATACTCACTCATTCATGTTATACAACAATTAGATGTAAACCTCATATCTGAGGCTATTATATAAACAGCATCATGGTAATGTGGCCACACCACCTGCCATGAACTTCCCCAAGTTGTAACAAACGGACCAGTTCGTAGCTGGATTCTTCACCGATCTTTTATACCTTCTCCAGAACGTGTAATTTGTTTGGACCTCAAGTTCTGTGAGGTGGAAGAAATTCCTTTGTTCTCTGTGAAAATTCACTCTGTCTCTTATACAGTGTGACCATGAGGAGAACCTCAGGAATTTATGACCTCTCTCTGACCACAGCAGCCTAGTTGAAGGAGGAGAGGGGGATGGGGCTTGCTATACCCAAAGAGGGCAACGTCATGACACTATATTACACTTTACTATACCTTACTATACTGTATCTTACTATATTATACCTTACTATATTACACCTTAATATATTACACCTTACTATATTATACCTTACTATAATGTACCTTACTATACTGTACCTTACTATACTGTACCTTACTATATTATACCTTACTATATTATACCTTACTATATTATACCTTACTATACCTTACTATATTATACCTTACTCTACCTTACTATATTATACCTTACTCTACCTTACTCTACTGTACCTTACCATACTGTACCTTACTATATTACACCTTACTGTACCTTACTATATTATACCTTACTATATTATACCTTACTATATTATACCTTACTATACCTTATTATATTATACCTTACTATACCTTACTATATTATACCTTACTCTTCCTTACACTTCTGTACCACAAGACTACCTTACCCTGTTAGAGTTATAGTGGTGTAGGTATTGGAGGGTTAGGTGGTGTTGTGGTGTTGGAGGGTTAGGTGGTGTTGTGCTGTTGGAGAGTTAGATGGTGTTGGTACTCACAGAAGCAGAGAAACAGGGTGTCAACACACATGCTGTAGACACTGAAGAAGCCCTGAGCGATGAGGTAGGCTCCGGCCATCACTGTCTGCAGAGCAACATTACGACAACATAGCTGCATGAGTTCTAACAGCACCAATCAATACACTGCTGACAATACATACAGTAAATGTAACTTTAAAAATACACGGCAGTTAGCAACACAGGCTACCGCGTTAATAGTCTCATATCCGCCTCCGCAGTGGCGCAGTGGTCTAAGGCACTGCATCGCAGTGCTAGCTGTGCTGCTAGCTGTGCCACTACAGATTCTGGGTTTGAGTCCAGGATCTGTTGCCGCTGGCCACGACTGGGAGCCCCATGGGGTGGTCACAATTGTCCCAGTGTCGTACGGACTAGGGGAGGGTTTGGCAGGGAGGGATGTCCTTGTTCTATCGTGCACTAGTGACTTGTGTGGCGTGTTGGGCGCAATGCACGCTGACACGGTTGCCAGGTGTACTGTGTTTCCTCCGACACATTGGTGCGGCTGGCTTCTGGGTTGGATGAGCGCTGTGTCAAGAAGCAGTGCGGCTTGCTTGGGTTGTGTTTCGAAGGACGCAGGGCTCTTGACCTTCGCCTTTCCTGAGTCCGTACGGGAGTTGCAGCAATGAGACAAGACTAACTACCAAATGGATACCACGAAATTGGGGAGAAAAGGGGCTAAAAAATAAATAATAATCTCATATCAAAGGAGGTTCTACTAAGTTCAACAGTGAAAGAAACTAAATGAAAATCAGCCATTTTAATGATCTCATTTCTAAATCCATTTCAAACCTGCATACATCATCTAATACAGGGTTTCCCTTACTTGGTCCTCGGGACCCCGAGGAGTTCACGTTTTGGTTTTTGACCTAGCATTACACAGCTGATTCAAATGATCAACTAATCATCAAGCTTTAATCATTTGAATCAGCTGTGTGGTGTTCGGGTAAAAAACTAAACTTGCACCCCTAGGGGTCCCGAGGACCGAGTTTGGAAAACGCTGGTCTAATGTGTTCATCGAAGATAGAATGTCAATGAAGAACTGTGAGTGTTGAGTGTTTGGTAACAACACTGTTGCATGGACGTACCAGGATGGGAACCCAGTAATAGTTGAGCATCTCGGCCTGGAACGTGTCGCCAGGCAGGCGGATTTGTCCAGAGAAGAAGAAGAAAGCCAACACACCTGATAAAACAGAGACAGGTCAGCCATTAGATCATTATATTAGTCATACTTCCTTAGTGAAGGAAAACAATATGCTGATAATAAACACAACCACTGAAGATAAAATGGCCAACACAATAGTTATCAGGAGTGATAGTAACAAGTTAGGCATGACAAGGACTGGCAAGTAAAGAAATGTTGGCAGAAACAGACTGGATTTCAGTCTGCTATTCATACTTAAAGTTCAAACAAATGTGAGTTCAGGTAAACTTCTCTTACCAACTATTGCCACCACTAGTAGTTTGCCAAAGAATATGAGCATGTCTGTCACTCTGTCCAGTAGCACCACCCTGTGGCCAACGAGAGGATGACACATTAAAGAATATTGACAACCTGGAAGCATCTTACATAGAAACCAATATCAATGTCTTTGACTATATTGGAAGTAAAGGAAAAATACAAATAAAAGAGAGAGAGCAGAAGATCGACCAATCAAATAAACCCAGTCTTACCGTCCGATGTGCCTCATCAACAGACTGTATGCATTTTTGGCTGACACACAGAAGCTCTCCCCGTAGATGGCGATCTATCAGTCATTCAGAATGATGCATTACTGACATTACTGACGAGGATGAACTGCATGTTCCTACACCAAGAATAAATGACCAACTGAGCTAGAAGAGGTGCATGGATGCTAATGGCTGCTAAAAGGAATGCCAGACAGTGACTGACCATGATATAAGCGTTCCTGTTGAGGATCTTCAGGAAGTATTCCAGACACCAGAAGCAGCATCTGAGACAGTTAAACAGGAACCGACCACAGGCACTCTGAGAACCTGGAGACACATCACAACATGGGATTCCCTTTAGTCAATGACTGGGGAATCATACAGTCACATCAATAGGATGCTCCCTTTAGTCAATGACTCATAAAACCACGTCTATTTGTGCATACTGTGTGTGTGTGTGTGTGTGTGGTGTGTGTGTGTGTGTGTGTGTGGCCTTACCCCTGGTCTTATGGTTCAGGTACTCCAGCACCAACCTGACTAGCTGGAAGCAGGTGAGGAGGAGGGCTCCAAATGCCAGAGAGCCCACGTGGTACCTTCCAGGAAGGGAAGAAATAAACACATTTCATAATGAACTCCATATGAACACACGAGCAGAACCCAACGTCTGCTACTGAAATACACCACATTAGACGCAGTCTAAAAAGATATGACATCAAATATCTCTTCACACTGACCCATCATTATGCTTAGCTTATCTACTACAACTAGTGCCCTCATATTCAAGATACAGGTAGGTAAGCTTTGTGGTATTTTGGTATTTTATTAGGATCTCCATTAGCTGTTGCAAAAGCAGCAGCTACTCTCCCTGGGATCCACACAAAACATGACATAATACAGAATGACATAATACAGAACATCAACAGACAAGAACAGCTCAAAGGCAGAACTACATACATAAAAAAAGGCACATGTAGCCTACATATCAGTAGATACACACAAACTATCTAGGTCAAGTAGGGGAGAGGCGTTGTGCTGTGAGGTGTTGCTTTATCTGTTTTTTGGAACCAAGTTTGCTGTTTATTTGAGCAATATGAGATGGAAGGAAGTTCCATGCAATAAGGGCTCTATATAATACCTTACGCTTTCTTGAATTTGTTCTGGATTTTGGGACTGTGAAAAGACCCCTGGTAGCATGTCCGATGGGATAAGTGTGTGTGTCAGAGCTGTCTGGCTTAAGGCACAATCCTATGTCCCCCCCCACAGAAACCCTTAGTCCCTCATGTCTTACTGTAGAGTGCGTATGAAGCACTGGGACAGGGCGAAGGGTGAGATTTCTGCAGGCTTGCTGAAGGCCCAGTAGTATGAAGCAAAGGTCCCAGCCAGGGTACATTGGCCCAGGGCGATGACAAAGTTCACACACCACAGGAAGGCAAAGATGTTGAAGACCTGCAGGTAAACCAGGTTCTGCTGGAACAGGCCTGTGTCATCGTACCTGAAGAAGATGCAGCGCACCGACGGGCAGTATGGGTAGGCCGAGGAGTTGAACGTCTGGGTAGGGAGAGGAGAGGACAGGGGAGGAGGAGAGAAATATGAGACAAGTGGGAGGCAGTGTTTCCCCTAGTTTACCTCATTTCAAGGTGGGTTGCAAACATGAGGTTCTGACATCAGAATCATTTGTCAATTGAAACCAATAGAAGCGAAGCCATCTACCTGTGGCTTGCAGGTCTCAGAGCCGTTGATGAGACTACACTTATCTACAGAGGGGTCGCTAAGAGACACCACTCTGTAGAGAGGGGCCCCTGATGTGACCAAGTATCTGTGGGGAGCCTCAAGTCAAGGACCCAACCAAACTAAAGGCAAAAACCAGTGGTTGGAAACAAAATGATTTTCCAATCATTTCGTTCTGAACAGAACCATAATTTTTTTTGTTTCCGTTCCACTGTTCCGACCAGGAAACAAAAGTTATGAATCGGTTCGAAGTCATTGTTTCTATCGTTCCTTTCTCTTCCTTTTTAAACCTCTGAAATGTTTTTTTTTACCTTTAGCTCGACTTTACCAATCAGTGTGGATAGAGCAGCTTGCTATGGAGTGGGCAAACTATGCAGTAGACTATACTTCAAAGGGGGAGGGGCTACAGTAGACTATACTTCGAAGGGGGAGGGGCTACAGTAGACTATACTTCGAAGGGGGAGGGGCTACAGTAGACTATACTTCGAAGGGGGAGGGGCTACAGTAGACTATACTTCGAAGGGGGAGGGGCTACAGTAGACTATAATTTGAAGGGGGAGGGGCTACAGTAGACTATACTTCGAAGGGGGAGGGGTTACAGTAGACTATACTTTGAAGGGAGAGGGGCTACAGTAGACTATACTTTGAAGGGGGAGTGGCTACAGTAGACTATACTTCGAAGGGGGGGCTACAGTAGACTATACCCCAAAGGGGGAGGGGCTACAGCAGACTATACTTTGGGGGGGAGGGGCTACAGTAGACTATACTCCGGTTGGGGAGGGGTTACAGTAGACTATACTTCGGGGGGGGGGGGGGAAGGGGGGGGGGGGGGGGGTTACAGTAGACTATACTCCGGATGGGGAGGGGTTACAGTAGACTATACTCTAGATGGGGAGGGGTTACAGTAGACTATACTCCATTAGACTATACTTCGGGGGGGAGGGGCTACAGTAGACTATGCTCTGGATGGGGAGGGGTTACAGTAGACTATATCTTGGAGGGGGAGGGGCTACAGTAGACTATACTCCGGATGGGGAGGGGTTACATTAGACTATACTTCGGAGGGGGAGGGGCTACAGTAGACTATACTCCGGATGGGGAGGGGTTACAGTAGACTATATCTTGGAGGGGGAGGGGCTACAGTAGACTATACTCCGGATGTGGGGGGGGGGGGGGGTTACAGTAGACTATATTTTGGAGGGGGAGGGGCTACAGTAGACTATACTCTGGATGGGGAGGGGTTACAGTAGACTATATCTTGGAGGGGGAGGGGCTACAGTAGACTATACTCCGGATGGGGAGGGGTTACATTAGACTATACTTCGGAGGGGGAGGGGTTACAGTAGACTATACTCCGGATGGGGGGGGTTACAGTAGAATAACGGTTCTGTTCCAGAACAGTATAGATCACTTTCGTTCCCGATTCTCTCTCTGTTCCTCTAAAAATGTTGTTCTTTTCTCGTTTTCTGTTCTGTTCCAACCACTGGCTAAAACACACATGACAAAATAAGCAGTGAAAATAACCAGTTAGCTTATGCATTAGAAAGCATTGGAAATGGAAACCCCATGTATGATGGGTCAAAGGATACAGGGAGGTCATTCCCCAGTAGGCCACACACACCACCAGCAGAACAAAGGTAAACAGAGGGTAGAGCAGGGTGGACATCAGGTAACCCACCACCCTGCCGACAGAACACACACATTACACATCCTTTCATACAGGATAAAACACTAATAAATACAATGAATCAAATCTGAGGCCATGTCTGACCTGCTGGACTCCTCCATGAGAGCAACAGCAACAGAGAGTCTCCTCCTGAGACAACTAAGCACCAGAATCAAAATGGACTCCCACACGCACAGGATGATCACTGAGGAAAGAAAGAAATAGTGTTTTTTATTGAGCTGGCCAGGTTTCCCTTGTAAAAGAGGTCCTCTGACCTCAATGGGACTTCCTGGATAAAAAATGTTAAATTAAATAGAAATATATGCCAATCTTTGGACACAGGAGGCTGGTGGCACCTTCATTTGGGAGGATGGGCTTGTGGTAATGGATGGAGCGGAATGAGTGGAATGGTATCAAATACATCAAACACACGGTTTCGCTTCGTTCCAGATACTATTATGAGCTGTCCTCCCCTCAGCAGCCTCCACTGATATAACCCATAGACAGTACATAATGATCAAACTCACAGAAAGCAAGCCAGGTCTCTTTGACTTGAAGGTAGACTGAGATATTTGTATTGAAGCTTAGATCACCGAACTTCAGTTTAGAAGTGCTGAAATGGTAGTATTCTGAGTAGCAGTGCCATATTCCTGGGGAGGAGAAGAACCCATTATGCAAATTCTGTCATAATTCTAGATTTAACAGAAAACCAGATAAGGCTAGCATGTGAGTATAAAATAGTGATTGCTAGATACAAAAGATTGGAAAGTCAAAATAGTAAGAAAAGCATGTTGACCCTTGTCTTTCTTGTCTGCAGGCAGACAGACAGACAGACAGACAGACAGACAGACAGACAGACAGACAGGCAGACAGACAGACAGACAGACAGACAGACAGACAGACAGACAGACAGACAGACAGACAGACAGACAGACAGACAGACAGACAGACAGACAGGCAGGCAGACAGGCAGACAGACAGACAGACAGACAGACAGACAGACAGACAGACAGACAGACAGGCAGGCAGACACACACACACACAGACACCACCACCACTTTATCCCTACATATGATCCACATAATCTAGTCCAGGCCAGGCTGCAGGGCTATATGAGCCAGACTTACCGTAGCCTCCCACCACCAGAAGTCCCACCATGAGAATCCAGACCAGGACAATGGCCAGGTACCTCAGCAGCAACAGGAACACCACACTGACTAGCAGAGCCAGCGTCAGACCACTGCAAACACAGCACGCAGCAAACTGTTGGAGAGCAGCTGAGGCATGGTATGGGCATGCTAAACACTCTGACTGACTGGCATTAGTGTTGGTTGGTTGACAAGCAACTGTCCAGAGCAACCACCAGACCACTGCAAACAACTAGACATCCAATGTCTATACTGACATACCACTTCTAATAGATGGTCAACACATTGCTTCATACTAAGTGGTAGGATAGTGTGGATATTGGAACAGAGACAGCTCAGGCATGGTATAGACATACAGTGTAAAACACCAGTGGACTAGTTGGTGCTGGTAGACTGACAAGATTTACTGTTGGTTGGTTTACTAGCGTTAGTACCGGTTGGCTGTTGGCGGTTGGCGCGGCTGGTAGCCTAGCGGTTAAGAGCCGACTAGGGGAAAATCTGCCGCTGTTCCCTTGAGCATGACACGTAACCCTAATTGCTCCTGTAAGTCACTCTGTTTTTTTAAATCAGATTTTACTGCTTGTGTGAGTTCCTTGATGTGGAATAGAGTTCCATGTAACCATGGCTCTATGTAGTACTATGGCTCTATGTAGTACTATGGCTCTATGTAGTACCATGGCTCTACGTAGTACCATGGCTCTATGTAGTACTATGGCTCTATGTAGTACTATGGCTCTATGTAGTACCATGGCTCTACGTAGTACCATGGCTCTATGTAGTACCATGGCTCTATGCAGTACCATGGCTCTATGTAGTACTATGGCTCTATGTAGTACCATGGCTCTATGTAGTACCATGGCTCTATGTAGTATCATGGTGCTATGTAGTACCATGGCTCTATGTAGTACCATGGCTCTATGTAGTACCATGGCTCTATGTAGTATCATGGCTCTATGTAGTACCATGGCTCTATGTAGTACTATGGCTCTATGTAGTACCATGGCTCTATGTAGTACTATGGCTCTATGTAGTACCATGGCTCTATGTAGTATCATGGCTCTATGTAGTACCATGGCTCTATGTAGTATCATGGCTCTATGTAGTATCATGGCTCTATGTAGTATCATGGCTCTACGTAGTACTATGGCTCTACGTAGTACCATGGCTCTATGTAGTACTATGGCTCTATGTAGTGCCATGGCGCTATGTAGTACTATGGCTCTATGTAGTACCATGGCTCTATGTAGTACCATGGCTCTATGTAGTATCATGGCTCTATGTAGTACCATGGCTCTATGTAGTACCATGGCTCTATGTTGTATCATGGCTCTATGTAGTACCATGGCTCTATGTAGTATCATGGCTCTATGTAGTACCATGGCTCTATGTAGTACTATGGCTCTATGTAGTATCATGACTCTATGTAGTATCATGGCTCTATGTGGTACTATGTACCCACTGTGAGATAGTTGGAAGCTCAGACTTACAGTAAGATCCAGTACCAGGAGGAGGCAAAGTCCTCAAAGACCCTCACTCCTATGGCCTTTCTGTTGAAGCCTGATATCAGTGAGCTGGAATAATGGAAAGATATAGTAGGTTAGGAGACAGTGATGATCTGTTTAGCTACACATATTCTGTGTCCCAAATGGCACCTTATTCCCTATGGGTTCTGGTCAAAAATAGTGCACTACAAAAGGAAAAGAGTGCCCTTTGGGACAGGCGTATAGTATCTACAGGAGAATATTGGTTCATTGGATGAATGATAACCCCATGGCGCTTCTGATGCTGTTGACTGTCTCGTTGACGGAGGCCATTCCGGGCAGAGTGAAGTTGGAAGGAGCACTTTTGAGAGCATGTAGACTGGGCAAACACCTCCCCAGAGCTGTAGTGATTCAAACGACAACATACGGACGAGTAGAGTGAGGAAAAGGTTCAGAGTGGATTCACCTCAGTTTCCTGCTGTTTCACTTCATCCTCTGTACAATGATTATGTAGACATCCTTTTTATTTTATTGAACTATTATTTAATGTACACATTAACAGTCCTGTCAGTAGATGTGAGGATGGATGCCATGTTAAACTACTTCACCTGATTTACTTGGAACAAGGAAGGACGGACAAAGTTCTGCATCAAGGATCTCTTGGACAGTCTGAAAGAGAGAGTACAGGACCAAACATGACTAGAAGGATGGCCAATATACAGAAGCACTGTATTAACAGACGCAATCATGTAGAAACTACATCTGTTTCTAATCAATGCCTGAAATTAAAATGTTTTCCAATCAACCAAACCCTTTAACTCAGAATGAAACACAGACATAAGCTACACTGTAATGTAGCTATGCTTGACAGAATGCTTGGGACTAATGGTCCCACACACCCAGTTCCAGTCTCTATAAGCACATTGATAACAGTGTAAAATGCCCTGTACCCAGGTGGTGGTAGTCAGGTTGAGGCTGTGGTCACAGTACTGCTGATGGAAGAAGTCTTTGGGATTGGCGTCGGGGTCATAGGCAGCAGCAGACAGCATCCAGAAGTGAGACGGACACTTAGGGACACACACCTGCAGAGGAAGGGACAGAGAGATGGGAGGGACCAGACATTAGTGTACGGCAAACCTTGATTTCCCGCAGTCTCACATTTGACGTATCACAGGTAACGAAAGTGTGAGTGAAACCATCAAGAGAGAGAGTGAGTCAAATCTCAAATGAAACCCTATTCCCCAAATGATGTGGCCCCATACTGTTGACTATTACATGAAGTGGTATGTGTCCTAAGCTACATGTTGTACCCTATGCAGTATGTCCTATCTGTTACGTCATATGTCCTATGTGACTCTGGTCAAACGGACGGGGACAGGTAGGATGTGATCGTACAGATACAGTTTGAGTCTGACCTGTGTGGTGGGACACTGTGTGCCTCCGAGCGCTGCTGCCATCACCTTGGTGGTCGTGGCACACTTCAGTATGTCCACATAGATCATCCTGGGCTGGTCTCTGGCAAGACAGAGTTAAAAACAAAGACTGAGTTGTCTCAACTTGATCTCTTTCAGACACTCAGTGAGTTAGCATACTGCACATCCAGGCCACTGTTCCAGCATCCTGACAGACACCCTATATCCCTTTAGAGTGCACCACCTTATAGGTCTGTTTAGGACTCAGCCATGATTTCTGATGCTTGGCCTGTAGCTAGGTACTAATACAGTAACATAGGACCAATAACTAGGTAGACATACAGTAACATAGGACCTATAACTAGGTAGACATACAGTAACATAGGACCTATAACTAGGTAGACATACAGTAACATAGGACCTATAACTAGGTAGACATACAGTAACATAGGACCTATAACTAGGTAGACATATAGTAACATAGGAACTATAACTAGGTAGACATACAGTAACATAGGACCTATAACTAGGTAGACATATAGTAACATAGGAACTATAACTAGGTAGACATACAGTAACATAGGACCTATAACTAGGTAGACATAACATAGGACCTATAACTAGGTAGACATACAGTAACATAGGACCTATAACTAGGTAGACATACAGTACCATAGGACCTATAACTAGGTAGACATACAGTAACATAGGACCTATAACTAGGTAGACATATAGTAACATAGGAACTATAACTAGGTAGACATACAGTAACATAGGACCTATAACTAGGTAGACATATAGTAACATAGGACCTATAACTAGGTAGACATACAGTAACATAGGACCTATAACTAGGTAGACATACAGTAACATAGGACCTATAACTAGGTAGACATACAGTAACATAGGACCTATAACTAGGTAGACATAACATAGGACCTATAACTAGGTAGACATACAGTAACATAGGACCTATAACTAGGTAGACATACAGTAACATAGGACCTATAACTAGGTAGACATAACATAGGAACTATAACTAGGTAGACATACAGTAACATAGGACCTATAACTAGGTAGACATACAGTAATATAGGACCTATAACTAGGTAGACATAACATAGGACCTATAACTAGGTAGACATACAGTAATATAGGACCTATAACTAGGTAGACATACAGTAACATAGGACCTATAACTAGGTAGACATAACATAGGACCTATAACTAGGTAGACATAACATAGGACCTATAACTAGGTAGACATACAGTAACATAGGACCTATAACTAGGTAGACATACAGTAACATAGGACCTATAACTAGGTAGACATACAGTAATATAGGACCTATAACTAGGTAGACATACAGTAACATAGGACCTATAACTAGGTAGACATATAGTAACATAGGAACAATAACTAGGTAGACATATAGTAACATAGGACCTATAACTAGGTAGACATACAGTAACATAGGACCTATAACTAGGTAGACATAACATAGGACCTATAACTAGGTAGACATACAGTAACATAGGAACCAAAACTAGGTAGACATACAGTAACATAGGACCTATAACTAGGTAGACATATAGTAACATAGGACCTATAACTAGGTAGACATAACATAGGACCTATAACTAGGTAGACATATAGTAACATAGGAACCAAAACTAGGTAGACATACAGTAATCACCTATTCATTCCCACTCCACAGAACATTCCGGTGGAGTTCCTGGGGAAGAGAACATGGCGAGGGTCTCCAAACAACCAGGCTGATGGAGGGAGAGAGAAAGAACCAGAGGAAATCATATCACACACTTCCATGACAGGGGTTTAATTTCAGAGTGGTTCGGTCGATGTAGCTAGGCCTACTGTGCTGTACACTAACAGATGGCCGAACAGTATACAGGGGAATCATCTCTCTCATTGTCATGTTGACATTGACAATCAGATACTGACTTTTTAGATGAGCAAGGGATAAAACAGATATCATATGATGACAGTCATGCCATCTTCAAACGATGATGAAGACTTCCCTACCCAGAACTCCCATGACCATGTAACCAGCTATGACAGCCAAGAACAGTATGCAGCAGATCAGATCTGTGCAGCTCCTGAAATGACACAAAGAAATGAAATCAGCTGATTCATATGCTTGAACAAGGTGGACTTAATCCACATGACAGCTAGCTAGCATGTCCGCTTTCAAAAGAGTTGTACACAAATCTAAGATGTAATGTGAGCATGATTTTGTATGTGTGCTTCTGCATATGCTGTGATTTTAGCAGTGCATTTAAAAAGATCTATGCTAGAAAAAAATACAAATGGTATGTATATGTCCCAACTTTCAACCTATACAGACCCTGGATAAAGGTACTGCCCTAGTGTAGGGAATAGGTTGCTATTTGGGACGCAAACCATAAATAGTCCAAATGGAAATCGAGATTGAATGAAGGAAAACAACCAATGATGAGTCTGCACAAACCTCTTTCGTACTGGTCCACTGAAGAATGGATCATAGGGAGCGACATAGCCTGAAATGAAAGAGAACAGATTCAGCACACAGGGTTCTTTCGGACGGAAAATTGGTCAAAGGACTTTTACTTTTGCAGCAGTTTTCACTGTTGATGTAGGTCTACTGTAACTGCAAAAACGAGAAGGCCAACAACATTGGCTTTGGTTTGACAAAAGAATTTCAAATATTGACAGGGGTGTAAAGTACTTAAGTAAAAATACTAGAAAGTACTTCTTACGTCGTTTTTTGGGGTATCTGCACTTTATGTTACTATTTATATTTTTGAAAACTTGTACTTTTACTTCCCTACATTACTCAAGAAAATAATGTACTTTTACTTCCCTACATTACTCAAGAAAATAATGTACTTTTAACACCATACATTTCCCCTGACACCCAAAAGTACTCGTTACATTTTGAATGATTAGTAGCACAGAAAATGGTCCAATTCAAGCACTTATCAAGAGAACATCCCTGGTCATCCCTACTGCCTCTGATCTGGGAGACTCACTAAACAGAGAACATCCCTGGTCATCCCTACTGCCTCTGATCTGGGGGACTCACTAAACAGAGACCATCCCTGGTCATCCCTACTGCCTCTGATCTGGGGGACTCACTAAACAGAGAACATCCCTGGTCATCCCTACTGCCTCTGATCTGGGGGACTCACTAAACAGAGAACATCCCTGGTCATCCCTACTGCCTCTGATCTGATGGACTCACTAAACAGAGAACATCCCTGGTCATCCCTACTGCCTCTGATCTGGGGGACTCACTAAACAGAGAACATCCCTGGTCATCCCTACTGCCTCTGATCTGGAGGACTCACTAAACAGAGAACATCCCTGGTCATCCCTACTGCCTCTGATCTGGGGGACTCACTAAACAGAGAACATCCCTGGTCATCCCTACTGCCTCTGATCTGGGGGACTCACTAAACAGAGAACATCCCTGGTCATCCCTACTGCCTCTGATCTGGGGGACTCACTAAACAGAGAACATCCCTGGTCATCCCTACTGCCTCTGATCTGATGGACTCACTAAACAGAGAACATCCCTGGTCATCCTACTGCCTCTGATCTGGGGGACTCACTAAACAGAGAACATCCCTGGTCATCCTACTGCCTCTGATCTGATGGACTCACTAAACAGAGAACATCCCTGGTCATCCCTACTGCCTCTGATCTGGGGGACTCACTAAACAGAGAACATCCCTGGTCATCCCTACTGCCTCTGATCTGGGGGACTCACTAAACAGAGAACATCCCTGGTCATCCCTACTGCCTCTGATCTGGGAGACTCACTAAACAGAGAACATCCCTGGTCATCCTACTGCCTCTGATCTGGGGGACTCACTAAACAGAGAACATCCCTGGTCATCCTACTGCCTCTGATCTGGAGGACTCACTAAACACACATGCTTTGTTTGTAAATTATGTCTGAGTGTTGGAGTGTGCCCCTGGCTATCCTTAAATTGAAAAAAACAAGAAAATGATGCCATCTGGTTCGCTTAATACAAGGAATTTTAAATGGTTTATACTTTTACTTTTGATACTTAGATATATGTTAGCAATTATATTTACTTTTGATACTTAAGTCAATTTAAATAGTAATTTCCTGGGTGGCTTTCACTTTTGATATATTATGGTATTTTACTCAAGTATGACAGTTGGGTATTTTTTCCAACACTGAATATTGATGAGTGACTGCCTATACTGAAATTGTTGAGATGGTTAGAATAACTCACCCTTCTCTTCCGCCCTTTTACTGGTTCCTTTCATTTTCATGACCTTGCGCGAAGAAACGGAGCGTTTGACTCTAAATGGCCGCGCACGGGTTTATGTTCAAGGCCCAGTTTAGCTTTGTTCAATCCGAACATCTGGACGTCTTTTCCGCGTTGATAAACGATGACGTCATATAGCAACATTCCAAAATGTGACCCTGTCATTATGACATACATTTTGGAATGTTGCTGTATGATCGCTAGGAAAACAGTTGAACTCTTGGCCCCATTCAAAACGTGTAGCCTCTTCCTGCTATGCTGATTTAATTCAATAAATCAATCAATGAGCAGGCTGATTTTTAAAAAAATAATCTAATAAGTGTAATATGGGAGAATAGTAGAATATTCTTTACAGTCATGGAATTTATATAACATCCGTTTGGTGGGAAATGCCATAATTTTCTGCATGGTTTATCTCAATTCGTTAATTATTTTCACCTCATACAGTCTTGTGTTTGTAGGCTAGGTTATAAAACATAAGATTTCAAATAGAACTGAATGGAAAGGGGAAGAGCAAAAAAATCAGGCCTACTTGGTTAAAAAATACCAGGGCATGATGGCTGGTATTTCTAGAAGTTGGTGAAAAAAGAGAAGATGAGTGAGAACTTGTCATTTCCTGAATGACAACACAAACTGTCAAAAGAAAATCACAAGACGGAGAGATGTGTCTGTACTTAAAACTGTGTCTCTCTATGCTTTTACAGACTAGACTTGGACTCCAGTCATCTGGTAAATAAGATTCCTTTAACATTATATTTTTTAAAAACATATTTTAAATAAAATATTTATTGATTCCCTATTAATTTTGTTATGAGAAATGTTGTAACACTTGTTTTTACACTATTCAAAAGACCGTAGGCCCACAAGAATCTTTGCTTCAATTGGAGACAGTGTGAGTTTACCATGTGGTACATCCTACATCAATTCCTGCTCCTCTGTTACCTGGAGTATAGTGAAAGATGGGTTTCCTAACCAATTAGAACTATCAGGCAAGGTGAAAGCGGATGGTCCAAACTCAGGAAGAGCCAGTCGACTGAAAGTGGGACATGACTGCTCTCTACATATTCAACCTCTTGAAATAGATGATGGAAGACTTTACACCTGTGAAGATGGGGATACCAGTTCAAGTGTTTCTCTTCAGCTTCTCAACAGTATGTTATCATTTATGATCAACCTAAATCGTCCGTCTTTATACACACTATTTCTGAGTGAGTGTTGTCACCATTATTTACATTTTTTTTTACCAGTTACTCTGGCAACAGACACCAATACAGCACCAGAGATGGATATCAAGCTCCAATGTTACCTGAATATATTCTCAGGCCTTGTCCCACAATGCAACCAAAGTGAAATAAAGCTGAATTGGCTGAATGAGGCCAATACAGTGCTACAGGGA
Source organism: Oncorhynchus mykiss (assembly GCF_057628025.1). NCBI lineage: Eukaryota > Metazoa > Chordata > Actinopteri > Salmoniformes > Salmonidae > Oncorhynchus > Oncorhynchus mykiss. The sequence continues at coordinate 10,435,563 of NC_143023.1, forward strand.
GAGAGATTTCAAACCGAACGTTCATCTGCTTGCCTCTCTACGCTGACCATCCGAGGTGTCAGGAAGACAGACCATCACAGGAAGTGGCGGTGTCAACTGATTGAAGGAGAGGTTGTGAAGACGTCCCTCAGCTATACCACAGAAATTACAGGTACGTTTGGAACTATGTATTATTGCATCATATTTGCATTAACACAGTAGTATATTGCAACCAAATTCCCCTCCTTCCTCTCTCTCTCTCTCTCTCTCCCTCTCTCTCTCTTTCAGGAGGTATAGAGGAAGTGTTTGTCGCAGTGGGTGAGTCAGTATCACTTCCCTGTGCCACCCACTCCTCTCTCGAGGTGGGCAGCAGATTCCAGTGGACTCTGGGTCAAAGGTCACTGTCCAGTCTGTCTCGGTCAGGCGATGTCTCAGCTGGAACTCAGGGTCACCTTCCTGCATCTCACATCAGCCAAGACGGGTCTTTGGTCATCAACAATGTGAAAACACTGCATTCTGGGCTCTACAACTGCTCGCAACAGAACAGAATCTTACTACACACTCTGGATGGTGAGTGTCAATGGGTTGTACCATTGAGACATGAATAAGTGCCTTACACTATGTATAAACTTAGTAAATTAGGGTAACGGCACAAAGTACATCACTGCTTTGTCCTGATATCAAGTAGATCTTCTTGTTGTTCTACTCAGTATCTGCAGAGCATGCTACCACAGACGGAAACAATCTCACCCTGACCTGCTCACTCACCTGTGTGGAAGATTGTGGAGACTTCAATTTATCCTGGATTCACAGTGGCCAAGATGGGTTGCAGAGTGGCCCTATAGGACAAAACAACACCCTCATCTCCAAACTCTTCCTCCCTGACCGCCAGGGCACAGAGAAGATAGCCTGCGCCGTGCTCAGAGAGGGGGTTGAAATGGCTGTAAAGGAGTGGACCATCCAGAGAGGTAAGACTTTTGAAAGTAGTTTGGAACAATGCATAGCCATGATCTGTGTTGAGGCTGTATTCTTTCATTACTGTGATGTTGTGATAAGATATTGAGTTGTAATACAGTATCTGTGACTTTATACGTCTTTGCAAATAGGTCGTGTTCTACCTGCAGTGGGATGGTCAGTCCTTCTGCTACTGCTGCTCTGTGCTGTTGGAGGGGGCGTGTATTGGAAGAGGCAGGGCAAGGGAAGTGCTGCTCGTACGTATTTGTTCACTGGTTAGATTGTGTGTGTTACAAAACTGCAATTTGGATGTTGCATCCTTGATGAAACCTACAGTAATGAACCGCAGTGAAAAAGAAAGCCATATCATCGGAATTAAATTCATGTGAAATAAAGCTGACATTTGTCCCTCTTTGCCTATAGAAGGAGAAGAACAGCAGACAACTGTTGCAATGGTAAGGATTCAATAAAACACAACTATGTAATTCACTAACAAGTGAAGCCCAATTGAGTATGCCTACAACGTCACATCAAATTTGACTAAATGTCTTCTAACCCTTTTACCATGTTGGTGAACTAAATTCAACTGGTTTTACACATTCCTTCTTTTCTTCGCAGACTCATCTCTATGAGGAGATTCAAGGTCGACCAATTCAACCTTCCTGAGTAACCAACAACAGTTTCTATGATCTTCTGCAGGCTGGGAACTGAGTGTAATGTCATGTCCTCTATCTTTAGGCTGTTAGTTGAGTTTTAAATCTAATTTGACTACTTTGTACTTGGCATTGTTTTGTGGTTTGGATTTCCCTTGATATTTTGGAACATTATACGTGTCACCATGACATCAAGTCTATGCAGGTTGTTTTTTATGGTGGAAATAAATTCATAAAAAGAAAATAACCTCTACAGAATATCACCAGTTACTACAGTTAAAAACCCCGACATAAGTTGGTTACAGGAACACATTCAGTATGACTCCTCAGTGTGGGGGGTTGATGGCTAAGTCATCCCACCTCCTGTCTTGAACATCACTCTGCTGACTTTCACATCCCACATGAAACCTGGTAGCTTCTCTTCAGCAGTGTAAAACTCTGTAGATGTATGGGACTGAGACAAGACACATCCCACATGAAACCTGGTAGCTTCTCTTCAGCAGTGTAAAACTCTGTAGATGTATGGGACTGAGACAAGACACATAACACATGAGAGTGAACAGATAAGTGTGTTTATTTAATACAGGATGGCAGTGTGTGAGCATTAGCAATACAAGTAAAAACCCCAGAACAGCATGTCTCTCTGTCTGGAACAGCTCCCAACTACACATCATTTGGTGTAGAAAAGCGTCAGCAAAGGTTGGTCCACCATGGGGTCACAAATAAAGGAATATGTCCAATCAAATCAAGCTAAATACAATTGGTCACCTCATCCATTTGATGATTTCACAACTAAGATTGTTATTGTGTAATACTATGTAGGCTATACCAGGGGTTGAAAGATAAGATTGTTATTGTGTAATACTATGGAGGCTATACCAGGGGTTGAAAGATAAGAGTGTTATTGTGTAATACTATGGAGGCTATACCAGGGGTTGAAAGATAAGAGTGTTATTGTGTAATACTATGTAGGCTATACCAGGGGTTGAAAGATAAGAGTGTTATTGTGTAATACTATGTAGGCTATACCAGGGTTTGAAAGATAAGAGTGTTATTGTGTAATACTATGGAGGCTATACCAGGGGTTGAAAGATAAGATTGTTATTGTGTACTACTATGTAGGCTATACCAGGGGTTGAAAGATAAGAGTGTTATTGTGTAATACTATGTAGGCTATACCAGGGGTTGAAAGATAAGATTGTTATTGTGTAATACTATGTAGGCTATACCAGGGGTTGAAAGATAAGATTGTTATTGTGTAATACTATGTAGGCTATACCAGGGGTTGAAAGATAAGAGTGTAATTGTGTAATACTATGTAGGCTATACCAGGGGTTGAAAGATAAGAGTGTTATTGTGTAATACTATGTAGGCTATACCAGGGGTTGAAAGATAAGATTGTTATTGTGTAATACTATGGAGGCTATACCAGGGGTTGAAAGATAAGTGGGTGAATATCATAAAAAAGCATTTACAGATGTTTTGTGAAGGGTTCGGTAAGACATGGTGTGTTGATTGAAAGATGATTATTCTTTTCACTGGCATTGAACTGAAATAAATAAAAAGAAATACAATGTAATGAGATGTTAATTGTTTACAGAACTGAAGGTGTTAGAAACATTGTAACCTGGACTCAGACAGTGACCAGAACCTAGATTCAATCCAGATCGCAAAAGATCCGCATTTTAGCATTTTTGATGTTTAAAGGTTATTTCCGATTGAGCTGACATATGCATTTTATTGTGAGTGCTATCTCCGCGTACCAGGAAGCATTGCCTTTAAAATGCCAATTGTGCTATAACACGGATCTACTGTGGTCCGGATTGAATCGAGGCCCAGGTTAGATCTACTGTGGTCCGGATTGAATCGAGGCCCAGGTTAGATCTACTGTGGTCCGGATTGAATCGAGGCCCAGGTTTTAAAAAAATGTACAAAAATATTGTGGAAAAAACTCACAAGTGTGTAGGTTGTCCTTCTGGTCAAAATCTGCAAGTGAATACAGACAATTGGGTCCCGTTGCTGTGAAACAAATAGATGAAGACGTTATTTAGGTGGACCAGGAGCCCTATGAGCACATTCAGGATGAGACATAATCAACAGGCTTACCTGGGTCTTGTACATCTTCATAAGCATTCCAGTCAGACTCATCTCCATCTGAGAAAGAGAGAGAGGCAGATTCACAATACAATAATACTGTGTGTTTCAAAACATTTAGCCTGACTTTACCAGGTCAATATAAACCACAGTAGTGTCCGTACATACCTGAGTGTCTGCGGCGTCTGAGGCAAATGATCAATCCCAGCGTAAGAGCCATTATGACAATCACACACATGGATGAAGCCACTATAGTAGCCGTTCCAACTGTAGCCGTCGCAACTCTTTCTGGACTCCCCCTGGAGGTAACTGCTGAGTAGAGCATCAATATAATATGATGACAGTCATTCATGGTCTCATTTGATTGAACTGAGTGTAAAGCCTGTCGTGTGTCTCTTGTCCTCTAAACCCAGTGGTGATAAATATGTCCACAAATATATTCAGTAGATTTGTTATTTTAAATAAATAAAAGACACAAATAAGAGAAAAACATTGTACACCTACCAGGGTCTGTTAGCTCAGTTGTGGTGAAAGTCCGAACAACCAGGTTCTCCTCCTGTTCTGATTCAATGGTAGAAAATGATCATTATAGAACATCAAATTGCCAATGCAATGGTTGACAAATATAGATACAGTGCATTCGGAGATTATTCAGACCCCTTGTCGTTTTCCACATTTTGTTACGTTACAGCCTTATTCTAAAATGTATCAAATTGTTTTTTCCCCCTCATCAATCTACACACAAGTTGTCCCATTAGGACAAAGCAAAAAACATTTTTTAGAAATGTTTGCAAATTCATAAAAATAAAAAAAAACTGAAACATCACATTTACATCAGTATTCAGACGCTTTACTCAGTACTTTGTGGAAGCACCTTTGGCAGCAACTACAGCCTTGAGTCTTTGGTATGGCGCAACAAGCTTGGCACATCTGTATTTGGGGAGTTTCTCCCATTCTTCTCTGCAAATCCTCTCAAGCTGTCAGGTTGGATGGGGAGCGTAGCTGCACAGCTATTTTCAGGTCTCTCCAGAGATGTTCGATCGGGTTCAAGTCCGGGCTCTGGCTGTGCCACTCAAGGACATTCTGAGACTTGTCCCAAAGCCACTCCTGTGTTCTATTGGCTGTGTGCTTAGGGTCGTTGTCCTGTTGGAAGGTGAATCTTCACCCCAGTCTGAGGTCCTGAGCGCTCTGGAGCAGGCTTTCAACAAGGATCTCCCTGTACTTTGCTCTGTTCATCTTTCCCTCGATCCTGACTAGTCTCCCAGTCCCTGCCGCTGAAAAATATCCCCACAGAATGATGCTGCCATCCCCACAGAGGAACTCTGGAGATCTTTCAAAGTGACCATAGGGTTCTTGGTCACCTGAAGAGGAAGGTGGCCCAGCGGTCCTTCGTGGACATACAGTCATAGCTTGTTTTCCCAGAGTCTTCAACAGATTTTGCAGTTCCGACTTAACAGTTGTTTTGAACTCACTAAAGTCAGATTTTTCAGTTCCGACTTAACAGTTGTTTTGAACTCACTAAAGTCAGATTTTGCAGTTCCGAGTTAACAGTTGTTTTGAGCACGGCACAAATCATGCTTCATTGACAGCATGGCCAATGTTGAACGTTTATAATTTTAAACTAGGCAAAGAGACCATTAATATTAGACTTGGCACCCCACAGCCACTCCACTGAATAGCAGGCTAATGATTGTTTTCCAATGCTTGCAGTTAACCACTGATTCTTTCCAAACCACTCATTGTTGAATTTGCGATTTCCAACTTGTTGTGTAATGTTTATTTCCAATGGCCGATGAGTACTGATATGTTTTATCTATAATTTCCCTTCATTATTTTTCTTCATATGACAAGGATTAAAATGAATGACTGGTAGCCACTGCGGACTTTATATAGACAGGTGTGTGCTTTCCAAATCATGTCCAATCAATTTAATTTACCACTGGGGACTTTATATAGACAGGTGTGTGCTTTCCACATCATGTCCAATCAATTTAATTTACCACTGGGGACTTTATATAGACAGGTGTGTGCTTTCCAAATCATGTACAATCAATTTAATTTACCACAGGTGGACTGCAATCAAGTTGTAGAAACATCTCAAGGATGATCAATGGAAACAGGATACACCTGAGCTCAATTTTGGGTCTCATAGCAAAGGGTCTGAATACTTATGTAAATAATGTATTTATGTTTATGTTTTTTATTATACATTTGCAAAAAATTCTAAAAACCTGTTTTCGCTTTGTCATTATGGAGAATTGTATGTAGATTGATGAGGAAACAAAACAATTTGATCAATTTTAGAATAAGGCTGTAATGTAACAAAATGTGGGAAAAGTCAAGGGGTCTGAATACTTTCCGAATGCACTGTATATTCTGAATAAGAATGTACTAGCACATACTCACCTTTAACCTGCAGCTTGACCTCAAAGCAGCGTTCATTTTGTCCCATCTGCAACCTACATCTGTACCATTGGCTGTGACTGTACTCCACCATGGAGAGAGCCAAAGATGCATCTCCTGAACTGAGATTCCCTCCAAAGCTCACCCTTTTTCCTAGGAATGTTTGGTTGGAGATATCTGTAGGGTATTGAAGTATTTGGATCTCACTGTCTCCCTTGATCTCTGCCCAGGCCACTGATGATATTTGAGTATTTCCTGTTGTCATGTTCAACAGGCAAGGCAGGGTAGCTATCCCGTTGGGTGCTGCCATAACTGAATGTAGAATTTTGCATTCTTTGGAGGAGAGGAGAGGCTTACTCAAACAAGGTTTACTCTATTTTTATTTGACACTTACATAGAAATAAATGGAATATATAATTTTACCTTTCACTTTTAGAGTGATGTTTTTCACATGAACACAACTCCATCCCAACCAGACATTGCAACTATAAAGCCCTTCGTCAGATTTCCTTACATCTCTTAGAGACAGGGACAGGTTTCCAGCCACCACAACATCCGCTCCCGACTCGAAAGCCACACGTTCTGATTTATGGGCCACAGATGGATTATCAGGCCACACCAAGATGTCCTCAGGTTTAGGTGAAAGTTTTGTCCATTTCACTCTGGTTGCTTTGTGGATTGATGTGAAACAGGGGAGGACAGCTACCTCTTCCTGAGTAGCTGTGATGAATTGTGGCGCATCTACATGAGAACAAGACTCAGCACCTGGGAAATTATGGGAAAAAAATAGATCAAATTAGCATATTAACTTTTTAAATATGCATACTGCTCTAAAAATGACTTTCAGACAATTAAATCAAGTGCAATTTAATCAAAAATGACTACTCACCAGCAAACTGTGTTCTGATGATCAACAGAAGTATTGATAACCCGTGTGACTGAAACAGTGCCATTATCCATGTGAGAGTGTGAAGTTCCTTATCAAGTTAGTCTCTCATCTCAGAGTCCAATCTCAGTTCTCCAAGGCCTAGTTTCTATATGGGTCATGAATACACATTTGCGGGGAAACATTTATTGACTTCTCACATAAAAAGAATGTTGTTTTGAAGATGATATGCTTAACAGTGCCATCTAGTGTCAAGGACTGAGAACAAGTTATTTGCTTAAAATAATATACATATATTTAAACAGACAAGCCAGTTAAGAACAAATTCTTATTTACAATGACGGACTCACAATCACTGCCAGATGTGATACAACCTGGATTCGAACCAGGGACTGTAGTGACGCCTCATTCACTGAGATGCAATGCCTTAGACCCTGCGCCACTCAGGAGCCCTGTAATTTTCACATTTATCCAATTAGTTCTACAATACTTAGCCTAACCGTACTGTTACATGTTACATCCCGAGTGGCGCAGTGGTCTAAGACAGTGCAAGAGGCATCACTGCAGTATCTGGCTCAAATCCAGGCTGCATCACATCCGGCTGCACACAATTGGCCGAGGTAGGCCGTCATTGTAAATAGGAATTTGTTCTTAACTGACTTGCCTAGTTAAGTAAAAATAATTATATGCATTCCTTCCTTGTACCTAAATCTATACGGTAGCCTAGTGGTTGGACTAGTAACTGAAAGGTTGCAAGTTCAAATCGCCGAGCTGACAAGGTCTGTCGTTCTGCCCCTGAACAGGCAGTTAACCCACTGTTCCGAGGCCGTCATTGAAAATAAGAATTTGTTCTGGCCAGCCCTAATAACCTGGTTTCTTCCTAGGTTTTGGCCTTTCTAGGGAGTTTTTCCTAGCCATCATGCTTCTACACCTGCATTGCTTGCTGTTTGGGATTTTAGGCTGGGTTTCTGTACAGCACTTTGAGATATCAGCTGATGTAAGAAGGGCCATATAAATACATTGGATTTGATGACTTGCCTAGTTAAATAAATAAAAAAAGACATGAAAAGTGATTGCATGTTTTGCTGAAAGAACTTGAATAGTTAAAAAAACATATGTATACAATAATGTAGTGTGCAGTGTTTATGTGGTAGCCTAGTCTAGCATATGTCAAATGCAAACCCCTTAGTTCATTGTCCCCTCCATAGACTCTCTTTGTTCTCTGTCTGTTCCGTCGGCTGTGAGTGGATGTGAGAGGGGAACTTAGCAAATGACCACACTCTAACTTTAACTCCCCACACTTCCTCTTCTGTCACAAAATACAGATACATACTTTACACTTTCAGTGTTCATGACACAACGCTCAGCCACCCCTGGTCCCTTTGACTACTCTATGATCCACCAAATAACAGCAGATTGACATGGACAAACATTTGCAAGGTAAGTTTCTGTGTTATATGTCTCATCTCACGCTGTCAGTCCGTCTTTCTGTCGATATGCACTCCACAGATTTTTATAAACAATTGATTAAAGAAATAAAGTGTTTTAGCTAAATCAATCAATGAAATCAAATCTGTTATCTTTAGTTAGATCCTGTGAATGTGTGAGGGTTGTGTGGATAGATCACCAATAAGGAAGTGAGTGGTAACACGATTTCTGAGTTGATCCTCATATCATTTCAGGAGGGAAAGCATTTGGATTCCTCAAGTCTCAGCAGGATGTGAAACTGAACTCCATCAATGAGGTCTGTTGTTCATCTGCCTATAAATGTTATTATGGTAGTATTATCTAGCTATAGTATTATTAGCATCTTATTATCTATGTACACTATCCAGTGGCGATTTTAGCATGTAAATCTTGGTAGAGGAAAATAAAATTGTGGGATGCATGCCAGCAAAGCCAATACACAACACTAAACAATACATTAATTGCACAATATCACAGCTACACTTGGCTATCAGCTGAGCCTTGTCTGGCAGCGAAACAGTACATTCAGCCTCATTTACTGCCTTTAAAAAAAGATCTATGTATGGCTGACTTGCTTTAACAAATGTGGTTTCTACTGTCAATTGAGAAGTACAAACTATGGCATAAAGGGGCGCCGAGTGGATAAGAGGCCGTCCGTAATTTTGATTAAGACATTAATGAGTGAGCTAGGATGGATGTAGTCGATATAAATATTTGTTCAGCACTTTTTAATTGTACAGTGACAGAAATCAGAACATGGGCCGTTCTTACAGTGCTCTCCATGTACACCAAGTCAGAACCGTAGGATAAAAAAAGAGGCATAAATGTAATCGATGATAACATTTATCAAAAACAGGTTATAGGCTACATGTGCACCACCAAGTCAGAACAGTAGGCAAAATGTTTTAAATTATTAGGGTGAGGTACATGGGCTACTAAGATCTTACTACATAACATACCCTTAGTATTACTTTCTTAGCTACAGTATACATATCTCCCTGGCACATAATTTTTTCAGCAGCATACAAGACATTTTTGGACTCACCTTGTTGTGCTGTGCTCACCTGAACAGGAATGTGGCACAGCGGTCCTTTGTGGACATATTTTGTTATCAAACTTTGTCATCAAAGTCTGGCATTCTCTGAATTTATGGTTCTTTCAAGACAACTGGGAACTTGGGAAAATCATGATGACAACAGTGATCTTCAGGTCGTAGCTCTAGAAAGAGGGCCGAGTTCCCGATTTACAATTCTGAGTTGGATGAAAGTTCAAAACGTATTTTCCCAGTCGTAGCTTGTTTTTCCCAATTTCCCAGTTGTTTTGAACTCACCAAAGTCAGGTTTTGCAGTTCCAAGTTAACAGTTGTTTTGAGCGCGGCACAATGATTTATTTGACAATGATTGGTTTGGAATGCTTGCAGTTAGCCACTGATTCCTTCCAAAACACTCATTGTTGAATTTGCGATCCCCAACTTGTTGTGTAATGTTTATGTCCAATGGCCGATGAGTACTGATACATTTTATCTATAATTTCTCTTCATTATTTCTCTTCACAAGACAAGGATTAAAAAGGATTTGCCAGTAGATTGCCGACTTGATTCATGACGATGACTGCTAGCTAAGATTTTGAAAGTACGATGTTGACATGATCAGTCCAATCAAAGCTACTGTAGATATAACGTGATTTGACGTCATGTTATCTGTGGCCAATGACCGTGAGCCTACTTGGATGGGCACTTCTAATGTAACTCTATGGCAGCACCCAAGGGGCTTGAATTTTTGAGCTTTACCCTTAGACTTGGCCGTGACGTAGTGTACCCATGAGTGACAGAACACTGAGCCAATCATGCTCTATATTTTATGCTGGCTGCCCCACCACCACAGAAATCACTGAACTAGGCTGAAACACCTGCATTTTGGAGCTGCCTTACTCAAGAAAACAAAAAGAAGACCATGTTTGTATGCGACTTTAAATTATATATATATTTTTTTACATTGTTTGCAAACTGATATGTGACACGTATTAATGCCAAAATAACATAACATGCGAAACAGGCAAGCCCCCCAATTTTTTGGGGTGCTAAAAATGTGGGTCTCAAAACAGGTGGGGCGCAGCTCCAAATCATGTCCAATCAATTTAATTTACCACAGACGGACTCCAATCAAGTTGTAGAAACATCTCAAGGATGATCAATGGAAACAGGACACACCTGAGCTCAATTTAGAGTCTCATAGCAAAGGTTCTGAATACTTAGGTAAATAATGTATTTCTGTTTTGGTTTTTTTGCAAACATTTCTAAAAACCTGTTTTCACTTTGTCATTATGGGGAACAAATTGATCAATTCTTGGATGGGTACATCTAATGTAACTCAATGGCAGCACCCAAGTGGCTTGAATTTACTAGCTCTACCTTTAGACTTGGCGGTAATGTAGTGTCCCCATGAGTAACAGAACACTGAACTAATCATGGTGCAACGCTTCGTATTTTCTGCTGGATTGTCCAACCACCACAGAAAGCACTGAGATAGGCTGAAACATCTACATTTTGGAGCTGCCTTACTCAAGAAAACAAAAAAGAGACCATGTTTATTAACTCCATGATATATCTTATATATCTATACACTTCTGCGAGTAGGCCTTTCTAATCGACCTGGCCCGGGTATCCTGGAAGGACATTGACCTCATCCCATCCGTCGAGGATGCCTGGTCGTTCTTTAAAAGTAATTTCCTCACCATCTTAAATAAGTATGCACCTTTCAAAAAATGTAGAACTAAGAACGGATATAGCCCCTGGTTCACTCCAGACCTGACTGTCCTTGACCAGCACAAAAACATCCTGTGGCGGACTGCACTAGCATCGAATAGTCCCCTTGATATGCAACTTTTCAGGAAAGTCGGGAACCAATACACAAAGTCAGTACCAATACAAAAGTCAGTACCAATACACAAAGCAAAGGCCAGCTTCTTCAGGCAGAAATTTGCATCCTGTAGCTCTAACTCCAAAAAGTTTTGGGACCCTGTAAAGTCCATGGAGAACAAGAGCACCTCCTCCCAGCTGCCCAATGCACTGAGGCTAGGTAGCAATGTCACCACCGATAAATCCATGATAATCGAAAATTTCAATAAGCATTTCTCTACGGCTGGCCATGCTTTCCTCCTGGCTACCCCAGCCCCGGCCAACAGCTCCGCCCACCCCCCGCAGTTACTTGCCTGAGCCTCCCCAGCTTCTCCTTCACCCAAATCCAGATCGCAGATGTTCTGAAAGAGCTGCAAAACATGGACCCATACAAATCAGCTGGGCTAGACAATCTGGAACCTCTATTTCTAAAACTATCTGCCGCCACTGTTGCAAGCCCTATTACCAGTCTGTTCAACCTCTCTTTCGTATCGTCCGAGATCCCTAAAGATTGAAAAGCTGCTGCGGTCATCCCCCTCGTCAAAGGGGGTGACACTCTAGACCCAAACTGATATAGACCTATATCCATCCTGCCCTGCCTCTCTAAAGTCTTTGAAAGCCAAGTTAATAAACAGTCACTGACCATTTTGAATCCCACCTTCTCAGCTGTGCAATCCGGTTTCCGAGCTGGTCACTGGTGCACCTCAACCACGCTCAAGGTACTAAACGATATCATAACCGCCATCGATAAAAGACAACACTGTGCAGCCGTCTTCATCGACCTGGCCAAGGCTCGACTCTGTCAATCACCATATTCTTATTGGCACACTCAATAGCCTTGGTTTCTCAAATGACTGCCTCGCCTGGTTCAAATCGGAGGGCCTGTTGTCCGGACCTCTGGCAGTCTCTATGGGGGTACCACAGGGTTCAAATCTTTGGCCGACTCTTTTCTCTGTATAAATCAATGATGTCGCTCTTGCTGCGAGTGATTCTCTGATCCACCTCTATACAGACGACACCATTCTGTATACATCTGGCCCTTCTTCGGACACTGTGTTAACAAACCTCCAAACAAGCTTCAATGCCATACAACACTCCTTCTGTGGCCTCCAACTGCTCTTAAACGCTAGTAAAAACCAAATGCATGCTCTTCAACCGTTCGCTGCCCACACCCGCCCGCCCGACTAGCATCACTACTCTGGACGGTTCTGACCTAGAATATGTGGACAACTACAAATACCTAGGTGTCTGGCTAGACTGTAATCTCTCCTTCCAGACTCATATTAAACATCTCCAATCCAAAATCAAATCTAGAATTGGCTTTCTATTTTGCAACAAAACCTCCTTCACACACGCTGCCAAACTTACCCTAGTAAAACTGACTATCCTACCGATCCTCGACTTCGGCGATGTCATCTACAAAATAGCTTCCCATATACTACTCAGCAAACTGGATGCAGTCTATCACAGTACCATCCGTTTTGTTACCAAAGCCCCTGCGACCTGTATGCTCTAGTCGGCTGGCCCTCGTTACATATTCGTCGCCAGACCCACTGGCTCCAGGTCATCTACAAGTCTCTGCTAGGTAAAGCTCTGCCTTATCTCAGCTCACTGGTCACGATAACAACACCCACCCATAGCACGCGCTCCAGCAGGTATATCTCACTGGTCATCCCCAAAGCCAACACCTCCTTTAGCCGCCTTTCCTTCTAGTTTTCTGCTGCCAGTAATTGGAACGAATTGCAAAAATCGCTGAAGTTGGAGACTTATATTTCCTTCACTAACTTTAAACATCAGCTATCTGAGCAGCTAACAGATCGCTGCAGCTGTACATAGTCTGTAAATAGCCCACCCAATCTACCTACAGTACCTCATCCCCATATTGTGTTTATTTACTTTTGTGCTCTTCTGCACACAAGTATCTCTACTTGCACATCATCATCGTTCTTTTTTTCTATTTGTCTATTCTATTTCCATGTGTAACTCTGTGTTGTTGTTTGTGTCGCACTGCTTTGCTTTATCTTGGCCAGGTCGCAGTTGTAAATTAGAACTTGTTCTCAACTAGCTTACCTGGTTAAGTAAAGGTGAAATAAATCAATAAATAAATAAATAAAATAAAATAAATAAATAAATATATTTTTTCATTGTTTGCAAACTGATATGTGACACATACTAATGCCAAAGTAACATGCAAAACATGTTTGTTTGTTTGCTAAAAATGTGTGGCTGAATGACAGGTCACCACTGACACGATCTAATCTCAATGTCTGCCTTGTGGGATTCTATTCTTAAGGTTTTTCTCACAGATCCTAAATATGCAGAGGAGGAGGACCTCAGCTCAAAACTGGAAATGTTTAAAAGTGAGATTAAGTATTTTAACTGCACATTGATCAGACAGTTATGGTTCCGTATTGAATGAATCAACAATAAAATAATAATTGTAATGTGTTCTATATTGTTTTACAGACAAATACATGGAATTTGATCTCAATGACCAAGGAGACATTGGTAAAATTGCCTTCTTTTTTTATGACAATCATGATGAATAACAAGATTAGGCTAATCATGAGGACAACATAGTTCACATGGATGGCTCAATCTTTGTCACAGCCTCTCTCTCTCTCTGTCACGCTCTGACCTTTAATATCTCTGTTTTCTTTATATTTTGGTTAGGTCAGGGTGTGATGAGGGTGGGTATGCTAGTTTTTGTATTGTCTAGGGTTTTTGTATGTCTAGGGGTTTCGTAGGTCTAGGTATTTATATGTCTATGGTGGCCTGATATGGTTCCCAATCAGAGGCAGCTGTTTATTGTTGTCTCTGATAGGGGATCATATTTAGGTAGCCATTTTCCATTTTGTGTTTGTGGGTTCTTATTCTATGTTTAGTTGCCTGTCTGCATTATCCGTATTAGCTTCACGGTTTGTTCTTTGTTAGTTTGTTCAGTGTTCATTCTTATATTGTTAAAGAATGTACGCATACCACGCTGCGCCTTGGTCTCATTCATATGATGAACGTGACACTCTCTCTCTATCTCTGTGTCACAGACATGATGGGGCTGAAGCGCATGTTGGAGAAGCTGGGTGTGGCAAAGACTCACTTGGAGCTGAAAAAGATGATGTCAGATGTGGTTGGCGGTGCTGCACGAGACACGTTCTGTTACACAGACTTTCTTAATATGATGCTAGGGAAGAGGAATTCCATACTCCGACTGTAAGTTAGAAGGAAGCTGACACTACATTAATGAAGGCATTATATTTGACCTGAAATTAATTTTCTGAATACGATTCTGAACTTTTGTAATCCACTGTATTTCCTTTAAGGTTATATGTCTTTTTGCTACATGACTTGTGTAATAATTTGTTATTTTATTTTTCTCTGCTGAAGGATCTTGATGTTTGAGGAGAAAGGGAAAGACCAGGAGCCCAAAGAGAGTGGACCACCGCAACGCAAGACTTTTTCAGATCTGCCCTGAAGGCAATTACGTTATGGATCCAATCTGTTCATATAAAAACTGAATGTCAAATGAACTGGGTTATACAGGTTTCATTGTAAGGAATAAAGAAAGGTTTGATTGATCCATAGGCTTGTCCATTTGTTGGTGAAAAACGTGTGTGCAGCTGCAGAACCTCATATCAAGCTCTTGATCGAATATACTTAAAGTATATCAATTGTCAGCATTTCTGATAAACTGATAGAATCCCATAACAGATTTGAGTGTTTGTGTAATGGTGAAAAACATCACTCAAAGTGGAAAGTAAAATTATATATTCCATTTCTTTCTATGCAAGTGTCAAATAAAAATAGAATAAACCTTGTTTGAGTAAGCCTCTCCTCTCCTCCAAAGAATGCAAAATTCTACATTCAGTTATGGCAGCACACAACGGGATAGCTACCCTGCCTTGCCTGTTGAACATGACAACAGGAAATACTCAAATATCATCAGTGACCTGGGCAGAGATCAAGGGAGACAGTGAGATCCAAATACTTCAATACCCTACAGATATCTCCAACCAAACATTCCTAGGAAAAAGGGTGAGCTTTGGAGGGAATCTCAGTTCAGGAGATGCATCTTTGGCTCTTTCCATGGTGGAGTACAGTCACAGCCAATGGTACAGATGTAGGTTGCAGATGGGACAAAATGAACGCTGCTTTGAGGTCAAGCTACAGGTTAAAGGTGAGTATTTGCTAGTACAGTTGTGGCCAAAAGTTTTGAGAACGACACAAATATTAATTTTCCCAAAGTCTGCTGCCTCAGTTTGTAGTATGATGGCAATTTGCATATACTCCAGAATGTTATAAAGAGTGATCAGATGAATTGCCAAGTCCCTCTTTTCCATGCAAATGAACTGAATCCCCCCAAAAACATTTACTCTGCATTTCAGCCCTGCTACAAAAGGACCAGCTGACATCATGTCAGTGATTCTCTCGTTAACACAGGTGTGAGTGTTGACGAGGACAAGGCTGGAGATCACTCTGTCATGCTAATTGAGTTCAAATAACAGACTGGAAGCTTCAAAAGGAGGGTGGTGCTTGGAATCATTGTTCTTCCTCTGTCAACCATGGTTACTTCCAAAGACATGCCGTCATCATTGCTTTGCACAAAAAAAGGGCTTCACAGGCAAGGATATTGCTGCCAGTAAGATTGCACCTAAATCAACCATTAATCGGATCATCATCAAGAACTTCAAGGTGAGCAGTTCAAGGAGAGCGGTTCAATTGTTGTGAAGAAGGCTTCAGGGCGCCCGAGAAAGTCCAGCAAGCGCCAGGACCGCCTCCTAAAGTTGATTCAGCTGCGCGATCGGAGGGCACCACCAGCACAGAGCTTGCTCAGGAATGGCAGCAGGCAGGTGTGAGTGCATCTGCACGCACAGTGAGGCAAAGCATTTGGGAGGATAGCCTGGTGTCAAGAATGGCAGCAAAGAAGCCACTTCTCTCCAAGAAAAACATCAGGGACCAACTGATATTCTGCAAAAGGTACAGGGATTGGACTGCTGAGGACTGGGGTAAAGTAATTTTCTCTGATGAATCCCGTTTCCGATTGTTTGGGGCATCCGGAAAAAAGCTTGTCCGGAGAAGACAAGGTGAGCGCTACCATCAGTCCTCTGTCATGCCAACAGTAAAGCATCCTGAGACCATTCATGTGTGGGGTTGCTTCTCAGCCAAGAGAGTGGGCTCACTCACAATTTTGCCTAAGAACACAGCCATGAATAAAGAATGGTACCAACACATCCTCCGAGAGCAACTTCTCCCAACCATCCAGGAACAGTTTGGTGATGAACAATGCTCTTTCCAGCATGATGGAGCACCTTGCCATAAGGCAAAAGTGATAACCTAGTGGCTCGGGGAACAAAACATTGATATTTTGGGTCCATGGCCAGGAAACTCCCCAGACCTTAATCCCATTGAGAACTTGTGGTCAATCCTCAAGAGGCGGGTGGACAAACAAAAACCCACAAATTCTGAAAAACTCCAAGCATTGATTATGCAAGAATAGGATGCCATCAGTCAGGATGTTAATTGACAGCATGCCAGGGTGGATTGCAGAGGTCTTGAAAGAGAATGGTCAATAGTACAAATATTGACTCTTTGCATCAACTTCATGTAATTCTCAATAAAAGCTTTTAACACTTATGAAATGCTTGTAATTATACTTCAGTATTCCATAGTAACATCTGAGAAAAATATCTAAAGACACTGAAGCAGCAAACTTTGTGGAAATTAATATTTGTGTCATTCTCAAAACTTTTGGCCACGACTGTACATTCTTATTCAGAATATACAGTGCATTCGGAAAATATTCAGACCCCTTGACTTTTCCCACATTTTGTTACATTACAGCCTTACTCTAAAATTGATTAAATTGTTTTGTTTCCTCATCAATCTACATACAATTCCTCATAATGACAAGTGAAAACAGGTGTCAGAAATGTTAGCAAAAAAAAAAACAGAAACAGAAATACATTATTTACATAAGTATTCAGACCCTTTGCTGTGAAACCCGAAATTGAGCTCAGGTGTATCCTGTTTCCATTGATCATCGTTGAGATGTTTCTACAACTTGATTGGAGTCCACCTGTGGTAAATTAAATTGTATGGACATTAATTGGAAAGGCACACACCTGTCTACATAAAGTCTCCAGTGGCGACCAGTCAATCAGGACAGGTGGAGTCCCACATTTTTAGCACCAAAGAAAATTGGGGGGGCTTGCCTGTTTCGCATGTTATTTTGGCATTAATATGTGTCACATATCAGTTTGCAAACAATGTAAAAAATATATATATATATAATTGAGTTAATAAAGCCGCATACAAACATGGTCTCTTTTTTGTTTTCTTGAGTAAGGCAGCTCCAAAATGCAAGTGTTTCAGCCTAGTTCAGTGCTTTCTGTGGTGGTGGGGCAAGCTAGCAGAAAATATAGAGCGTTGCGCCGTGATTGGCTGAGTGTTCTGTCACTCATGGGGACACTACGTCACCACCAAGTCTAAGGGTAGTGCTCGAAAACTAGAAGTGCCCATCCAGGAAGGCTCAAGGTTATTGGCCACAGATAAAATGACATCAAATCACATTATATCTACAGTAGCTTTGATAGGACTGTCAACATCATACTTTCAAAATTTTAGCTAGCAGTCATCATCATGAATCAAGCCGACAATGTACTGGCCAATCCTTTTAATCCTTGTCAAATGAAGAGAAATAATGAAGAGAAATTCTAGATAAAACGTATCAGTACTCATCGCCCATTGGACATAAACATTACACAACAAGTTGGAAATCACAAATTCAACAATGAGTGGTTTGGAAGGAATCAGTGGCTAACTGTAAGCATTGCAAAACAACCACACAGCCACTCCTGCTATTCAGTGGAGTGGCTGTGTGGTGCTAAGTCTAAAATTAACAGTCTCTTTTGGTAGTTTAAAATGATAAACGTTCAACATTGGACATGCTGTTAATGAAGCATGATTTGTGCCGCTCCCAAAACAACTGCTAACTTGGAACTGCAAAATCTGACTTTAGTGACTTCAAGAGAACTGGGAACTCTGGAAAAACGAGCCACGACTGGGAAGATAAGTTTGGAACTTTCATTCAACTCAGAATTGTAAATGGGGAACTCGGGCCTCTTTCTAGAGCTACAACCTGAAGATCACTGACGTCATCATGACAACCTTTTTTTTTTGATCTCCCAGCTGTCTTGAAAGCAGCATAAATCCAGAGAATGCCAGACTTTGATGACAAAGTTTGATGACAAAATTTGCCCATGAAGGCCCGCCACACCACCTTCCTGTTCAAGTGAGCACAGCACAGCAAGGTGCTTATATGCCCCCTTTATTGTCTGCTTACATGCCTCCTATATTCTACGGTTCTGACTTGGTGTACAGGGAGGATACCATAAGAACGGACCATGTTCTGAATTCTGTCGCTGTACATTTCAAAAGTGCTGAACAAATAGTTATATTGGCTACGTCCGTCCTAGCTCGCTCATTAATGTCTTAATCAAAATTACGGATTGACTCTTAAACACTTGTCGTCCCCTTATGCCATAGTTTGTACTTCTCAAATGTCAGTAGAAACCACATTTGTTTAAGCAAGTCAGCCATATCAGCTATGTTTTTTTTAAAGGCAGTAAACGAGGCTGAATGAACCGTTTCGCTGCGAAACAAGGCTCCGCTGATAGCCAGGTGTAGCTGTGGTAAGGTGTTGGGACTGCTGTTGGGGCTCTGGTGTTTGGACAGCTTTATGTAGGCCCTAACAGTTTGTGGGCACTTTTAAAGTGCAATTAGCGTATTGTTTCGTGTTGTGTTGTATAGTTGTGTTGTATGGGGCGTGTGGTTAGAGCGTTGGACTAGTAACCGAAAGGTTGCAAGATCGAGGTAAAAATCTGTTCTGCCCCTGAACAAGGCAGTTATAGCCCACTGTTCCTAGGCTGTCATTGAAAATAAGAATTTGTTCTTGACTGACATGTCTATTTAAATAAAGGTTAAAAAAACTATTATGGTTTTGCTGGCGTCCATTGAAGTAAATTGGGTGTTGAGATTGCCCCACCAATATTTACATACTAACATCACTACTAGTCACAGGGCTTTTTTGACGTTGCAGCTGTCAGGCAACTGCGACTGACTGATCTACAAATCACCTTGCAATATTATTAATGATTTCTTATTATTTGTAGATCAATCAGTCACAATTGACCAATGACACATCACGGTTTTGATGCTCTTGAACAGGGCCACAAATGTGATGTTTTGAAACTCCATTTGGTTCAAAACAAAATAAGTAAAATAATCAGGACTCGACTTTGACAGGAGACTAATGACCGGAAAGACTTGATTTGAAGTCATCTGTTTTTGACAAGTATTTTATCAGCACATCTGCATGGACAGAGATCTGTATATAATGACGAGATGCTCATGTCTCCTCCCTTCATTGCCACTTCGTTTGTCCCTGGTACGTTCCATCGTGAGGGAGCGCGAGTAGAGTTGCAGGCAGTGAATGGACCCTGAGAGCTTGTTTGAAATGGAAAAGTGTTGCGGTAGCTTTTGATAAAGAAGAACATCAAGACGAAGCAGTTGCATTATAAGTGGGATGCACTGTTGAGCGCTACATCCCGAGGTGTTCATGCTGACTGTATGGAGATTGTGACAGCCGGTTAAATGGCGTCCCTTGAGAAAGCAAGAACAACATGTATGTCAGGAGAAGTGCAGTATTATCATAAGGATAATACTGGATGTATACTTGGAATACGGAGGAGGAACAGAGGGAAAAAGAGAGGCAGAGGAGGTCTAAGAGAGAGAGGGAGGAAGATGGAGAACTTGAGTCGGTTACAAATTGTGAGAATTTTTTTTAGATGGTTTGTTAAAGAAGAATGGTAGAAAGTGTAAGCAGAGTGAGCTGAAGACAGGAGGAGAAATGGAAGTGAATGAGGTCGAAGTATCAGAGGTGGTAGGTGTGGTGAAGTACTCGAAGCCCAAGGCTGGCACTGAGGGTCAAGATAAAGATGTTTTTTGGAAAAAGTGGACCGGTGCCTTTGGCTGATCCATTAGTGGTTTCAGGATAGGTGAAAACAGAGTTGGGTACTGTGGAATCGATGACGGTAACCAGAAGTACAGTAGTCTTGTGATAATTATTTGTGTTTCTGCTGGTCAGAGGGAGAAGGCACTCTGCGTTAAACAAATGGGGGCAAGAAATGTGAATCGTGTCGCTCTCAAGAATAGGGCGCCATTGAAAGGAGTGATTACTGGGGTAGCAGTATTTTTAAAAGTTAACCAACTGAAGGGGAAGATTCCCGGTGTTTGTGATGCACGTCGTTTGGTGCGATGCAGACAGCGTGACAAGAGTGGTGAAACAGAAGAATCATTGTCTGCTCTTTTGAGTTTTGATATTGAGTATTTGCCCGACAAAGTGATGTTAGGATGTATAAGTTATCCTGTACAAGCTTTTATACCAAATACATTGCGTCGTTACAGGTGTCAAGCTTATGGGCATGTGGCAGCATTGTGTATGAGGGAGGTTCCTAGGTGAGAAGTGTGCAGAATGGGCATGTGGCAGCAGTGTGTATGAGGGAGGTTCCTAGGTGTGAGAAGTGTGCAGAATGGCACGAGACAAAGGAATGTGTAGCATTGGTGAAAGTAGTGGTGTGTGTTAATTGTAGGGGTGCTCATGTGGCTGGGGATCAGAAATGTCCCGTGCGAGAGAGGCAGGTTGAGTTTTCCAGGGTTAGAATAGTGCAGAACTCTTCATATGCTGAGGCAGTGAAGAAAGTAGAGGAAGATGGGTCAAGGGGAGGGATCCTGAGAGGAGTGGTGTGAGTAGTATATCTGTACCAGTACAGATGGAGGGATCCTGAGAGGAGTGGTGTGAGTAGTATATCTGTACCAGTACAGATGGAGGGATTCTGAGAGGAGTGGTGTGAGTAGTAGATATGTACCAGTACAGATGGAGGGATCCTGAGAGGAGTGGTGTGAGTAGTATATCTGTACCAGTACAGATGGAGGGATCCTGAGAGGAGTGGTGTGAGTAGTAGACCTGTACCAGTACAGATGGAGGGATCCTGAGAGGAGTGGTGTGAGTAGTAGACCTGTACCAGTACAGATGGAGGGATCCTGAGAGGAGTGGTGTGAGTAGTATATCTGTACCAGTACAGATGGAGGGATCCTGAGAGGAGTGGTGTGAGTAGTAGATCTGTACCAGTACAGATGGAGGGATCCAGAGAAGAGTGGTGTGAGTAGTATATCTGTACCAGTACAGATGGAGGGATCCTGAGAGGAGTGGTGTGAGTAGTAGATCTGTACCAGTACAGATGGAGGGATCCAGAGAAGAGTGGTGTGAGTAGTATATCTGTACCAGTACAGATGGAGGGATCCTGAGAGGAGTGGTGTGAGTAGTATATATGTACCAGTACAGATGGAGGGATCCTGAGAGGAGTGGTGTGAGTAGTAGACCTGTCTGTACCAGTACAGATGGAGGGATTCTGAGAGGAGTGGTGTGAGTAGTAGATCTGTACCAGTACAGATGGAGGGATCCTGAGAGGAGTGGTGTGAGTAGTAGACCTGTCTGTACCAGTACAGATGGAGGGATTCTGAGAGGAGTGGTGTGAGTAGTAGATCTGTACCAGTACAGATGGAGGGATCCTGAGAGGAGTGGTGTGAGTTGTATATCTGTACCAGTACAGAGGGAGTGATCCTGAGAGGAGTGGTGTGAGTAGTAGATCTGTACCAGTACAGATGGAGGGATCCTGAGAGGAGTGGTGTGAGTTGTAGATCTGTACCAGTACAGAGGGAGTGATCCTGAGAGGAGTGGTGTGAGTAGTAGATCTGTACCAGTACAGATGGAGGGATCCTGAGAGGAGTGGTGTGAGTAGTATATCTGTACCAGTACAGATGGAGGGATCCTGAGAGGAGTGTTGTGAGTAGTATATCTGTACCAGTACAGATGGAGGGATCCTGAGAGGAGTGGTGTGAGTAGTAGACCTGTACCAGTACAGATGGAGGGATCCTGAGAGGAGTGGTGTGAGTAGTATATCTGTACCAGTACAGATGGAGGGATCCTGAGAGGAGTGTTGTGAGTAGTATATCTGTACCAGTACAGATGGAGGGATCCTGAGAGGAGTGGTGTGAGTAGTATATCTGTACCAGTACAGATGGAGGGATCCTGAGAGGAGTGGTGTGAGTAGTAGATCTGTACCAGTACAGATGGAGGGATCCTGAGAGGAGTGTTGTGAGTAGTATATCTGTACCAGTACAGATGGAGGGATCCTGAGAGGAGTGGTGTGAGTAGTAGACCTGTACCAGTACAGATGGAGGGATCCTGAGAGGAGTGGTGTGAGTAGTATATCTGTACCAGTACAGATGGAGGGATTCTGAGAGGAGTGGTGTGAGTAGTAGATCTGTACCAGTACAGATGGAGGGATTCTGAGAGGAGTGGTGTGAGTAGTATATCTGTACCAGTACAGATGGAGGGATTCTGAGAGGAGTGGTGTGAGTAGTATATCTGTACCAGTACAGATGGAGGGATTCTGAGAGGAGTGGTGTGAGTAGTAGATCTGTACCAGTACAGATGGAGGGATCCTGAGAGGAGTGGTGTGAGTAGTAGACCTGTCTGTACCAGTACAGATGGAGGGATTCTGAGAGGAGTGGTGTGAGTAGTATCTCTGTACCAGTACAGATGGAGGGATCCTGAGAGGAGTGGTGTGAGTAGTAGATCTGTACCAGTACAGATGGAGGGATCCTGAGAGGAGTGGTGTGAGTAGTAGATCTGTACCAGTACAGATGGAGGGATCCTGAGAGGAGTGGTGTGAGTAGTAGATATGTACCAGTACAGATGGAGGGATCCTGAGAGGAGTGGTGTGAGTAGTAGACCTGTCTGTACCAGTACAGATGGAGGGATTCTGAGAGGAGTGGTGTGAGTAGTAGACTTGTCTGTACCAGTACAGATGGAGGGATTCTGAGAGGAGTGGTGTGAGTAGTATATCTGTACCAGTACAGAGGGAGGGATCCTGAGAGGAGTGGTGTGAGTAGTAGATCTGTACCAGTACAGATGGAGGGATCCTGAGAGGAGTGGTGTGAGTAGTAGATATGTACCAGTACAGATGGAGGGATCCTGAGAGGAGTGGTGTGAGTAGTAGACCTGTACCAGTACAGATGGAGGGATTCTGAGAGGAGTGGTGTGAGTAGTATATCTGTACCAGTACAGATGGAGGGATCCTGAGAGGAGTGGTGTGAGTAGTAGATATGTACCAGTACAGATGGAGGGATTCTGAGAGGAGTGGTGTGAGTAGTAGATATGTACCAGTACAGATGGAGGGATCCTGAGAGGAGTGGTGTGAGTAGTAGACCTGTACCAGTACAGATGGAGGGATTCTGAGAGGAGTGGTGTGAGTAGTATATCTGTACCAGTACAGATGGAGGGATTCTGAGAGGAGTGGTGTGAGTAGTAGATATGTACCAGTACAGATGGAGGGATTCTGAGAGGAGTGGTGTGAGTAGTAGACCTGTACCAGTACAGATGGAGGGATTCTGAGAGGAGTGGTGTGAGTAGTATATCTGTACCAGTACAGATGGAGGGATTCTGAGAGGAGTGGTGTGAGTAGTAGATATGTACCAGTACAGATGGAGGGATCCTGAGAGGAGTGTTGTGAGTAGTAGATATGTACCAGTACAGATGGAGGGATCCTGAGAGGAGTGTTGTGAGTAGTAGATATGTACCAGTACAGATGGAGGGATCCTGAGAGGAGTGGTGTGAGTAGTAGACCTGTACCAGTACAGATGGAGGGATCCTGAGAGGAGTGGTGTGAGTAGTATATCTGTACCAGTACAGATGGAGGGATCCTGAGAGGAGTGGTGTGAGTAGTAGATATGTACCAGTACAGATGGAGGGATCCTGAGAGGAGTGGTGTGAGTAGTAGATCTGTACCAGTACAGATGGAGGGATCCTGAGAGGAGTGGTGTGAGTAGTATATCTGTACCAGTACAGATGGAGGGATCCTGAGAGGAGTGGTGTGAGTAGTAGATATGTACCAGTACAGATGGAGGGATCCTGAGAGGAGTGTTGGGAGTAGTAGATATGTACCAGTACAGATGGATAGGCCAACAAGTGATACAGTGCCTTGCGAAAGTATTCGGCCCCCTTGAACTTTGCGACCTTTTGCCACATTTCAGGCTTCAAACATAAAGATATAAAACTGTATTTTTTTGTGAAGAATCAACAACAAGTGGGACACAATCATGAAGTGGAACGACATTTATTGGATATTTCAAACTTTTTTAACAAATCAAAAACTGAAAAATTGGGCGTGCAAAATTATTCAGCCCCCTTAAGTTAATACTTTGTAGCGCCACCTTTTGCTGCGATTACAGCTGTAAGTCGCTTGGGGTATGTCTCTATCAGTTTTGCACATCGAGAGACTGAATTTTTTTCCCATTCCTCCTTGCAAAACAGCTCGAGCTCAGTGAGGTTGGATGGAGAGCATTTGTGAACAGCAGTTTTCAGTTCTTTCCACAGATTCTCGATTGGATTCAGGTCTGGACTTTGACTTGGCCATTCTAACACCTGGATATGTTTATTTTGGAACCATTCCATTGTAGATTTTGCTTTATGTTTTGGATCATTGTCTTGTTGGAAGACAAATCTCCGTCCCAGTCTCAGGTCTTTTGCAGACTCCATCAGGTTTTCTTCCAGAATGGTCCTGTATTTGGCTCCATCCATCTTCCCATCAATTTTAACCATCTTCCCTGTCCCTGCTGAAGAAAAGCAGGCCCAAACCATGACGCTGCCACCACCATGTTTGACAGTGGGGATGGTGTGTTCAGCTGTGTTGCTTTTACGGCAAACATAACGTTTTGCATTGTTGCCAAAAAGTTACATTTTGGTTTCATCTGACCAGAGCACCTTCTTCCACATGTTTGGTGTGTCTCCCAGGTGGCTTGTGGCAAACTTTAAACAACACTTTTTATGGATATCTTTAAGAAATGGCTTTCTTCTTGCCACTCTTCCATAAAGGCCAGATTTGTGCAATATACGACTGATTGTTGTCCTATGGACAGAGTCTCCCACCTCAGCTGTAGATCTCTGCAGTTCATCCAGAGTGATCATGGGCCTCTTGGCTGCATCTCTGATCAGTCTTCTCCTTGTATGAGCTGAAAGTTTAGAGGGACGGCCAGGTCTTGGTAGATTTGCAGTGGTCTGATACTCCTTCCATTTCAATATTATCGCTTGCACAGTGCTCCTTGGGATGTTTAAAGCTTGGGAAATCTTTTTGTATCCAAATCCGGCTTTAAACTTCTTCACAACAGTATCTCGGACCTGCCTGGTGTGTTCCTTGTTCTTCATGATGCTCTCTGCGCTTTTAACGGACCTCTGAGACTATCACAGTGCAGGTGCATTTATACGTAGACTTGATTACACACAGGTGGATTGTATTTATCATCATTAGTCATTTAGGTCAACATTGGATCATTCAGAGATCCTCACTGAACTGCTGGAGAGAGTTTGCTGCACTGAAAGTAAAGGGGCTGAATAATTTTGCACGCCCAATTTTTCAGTTTTTGATTTGTTAAAAAAGTTTTAAATATCCAATAAATGTCATTCCACTTCATGATTGTGTCCCACTTGTTGTTGATTCTTCACAAAAAAATACAGTTTTATATTTTTATGTTTGAAGCCTGAAATGTGGCAAAAGGTCGCAAAGTTCAAGGGGGCCGAATACTTTCGCAAGGCACTGTATATGTTTCAGGAAGATTGGATTTTTAGCATTTATAGCAATGGTTATCAACTGTACTGCAGGGATGGAATGTAAGTCGCAGAAAATTGAGGTTGTGGTGGAAGCTGCAGAGAGTTATATGGGTGTGCGAGGCTTAACATCAGAAGAGTTACAGGGTGTGTTATGTGGTGATGTCCCATCCTTTCAGGTTGTTGGCATGAGGTAGGATTAAATAGATTTAAAATAGTGGAGTAGGGTGGTGTTATTTAGATTGTAATTCTTTTTTTTGTCAGTAGTGTTATATGGTAGGGTATTTTTTAATAATTGTTTTAAAGCAAAGTATAGGGAGTTATATTACAGTCTAGTAGGTGGCGGTAATGCAACATATTGGATGCCAACCACCGTTAAACTTCATCGAAGAAGAAGTCTCCACCCTAACAAGTCGAATCGTTGTCCCAATGGCTGAAGGTAGGCGACAAGTTTAGGTCCAAAATAAGCCTATAGAAACGCATTGGGCTAATTTACGACAGATTTTGGTGAGAAAGAAACCTCTCGCCTCTTCCACTGGCGTGGATTCCTCTCTAACAGAAGACCTTTCAAAACAGGTGATGCAGAAGTCTTCATACCTTCCCAGCACATGGGCTTCCGGAGCCGACTGGAACTCATGTAGTGATGGGCATTCTCTTTTCAGTGAGCCTTGGGCTATCAAACGGCTCTTTAAAAAAAATATGTTTTGTATTTTTTCCAAGTCAAACAGTTTGCGATAGTTAAAACAATTCTAATTAAATTATTAAATTAAATCACACTCTACCCTAAACACAATGTATTTAAAAATGCATTGGTTTGTTGTGAAAAAGAATGCTATTAAACTTTTGCATTTAAAGTAGAACTTTTTAATGTATATAAGCAAAGTGCATATAAATCTAACAATTATCAACCACTATCACTAGCAGGCCTGCTAGTTTCTCAAAGCTCCGCTACAGCTAGCTTCGCAGTTGGGTGCACAGTTCGCATATGCCGTGGTAGGTTGTGCGTAGAACCTGCTTTATATGAGATTTCTGGGGGTAAATTCTACACTGTGCTCTAACATTGTCAACATTATTAAAATGCATCCAACTGCTACTGTGCTTCTGACTCATTTTCCAGCTGTTGTTTTCACAGCTGTCCTTAATGAGGCATCAAAGCCAAAGGAACTGAGTAACATTAAGAAATGCTATAGATGGAAGGAATGCAGTTTGGAAACCTACCAAAAAACAATTAGGCAACAACAAATTCAATCCCTTTTAGACAATTTCATGGGTAAAACGTTCCACTGTAATAGTGAAGGTGTAAACTTGGCAGTAGAAAATCTTAACAGTATATAATATCTCTCAGCTTCCCTAATCAAATCTAAAAATCTCAAATAGAAAACCGAAGAAAATGAACAACAATGACAAATGGTTTGATGAAGAATGCAAAAATCTAAGAAAGAAATTGAGAAACCTGTCCACCCAAAAACATAGAGACCCGGAAAACCTGAGTCTACGCCTTCACTATGATGAATCACTAAAACAATACAAAAATACACTACGGAAAAAGAAGGAACAGCACGTCAGAAATCAGCTCAATGTAATTGAAGAACCCATAGACTCAAACCACTTCTGGGAAAATTGGAAAACACCAAACAAACAACAACATGAATAATGATCTATCCAAAATGGAGATGTATGGGTAAACCACTTCTCTAATCTTTTTGGCTCTATAACAAAGAACAAAGAGCAAAAACATATATATGATAAAATACAAATCTTAGAATCAACTATTAAAGACTACCAGAACCCATTGGATTCTCCAATTACCTTGAATGAGCTACAGGACAAAATAAAAACCTTCCAACCCAAAAAGGCATGTGGTGTTGATGGTATCCTGAATTAAATTATCAAATAATCAGACAACAAATTCCAATTGGCTATACTGAAACTCTTTAACATCATCCTTAGCTCTGGCATCTTCCCCAATATTTGGAACCAAGGACTGATAGCCCCAATACACAAAAGTGGAGACAAATTTGACCTCAATAGCTACCGTGGGATGTGCGTCAACAGCAACCTTGGGAAGATCCTCTGCATTATCATTAACAGCAGACTCGTACATTTCCTCAATGTACTGAGCAAATGTCAAATTGGCCTTTTACCAAATTACCGTACAACAGACCATGTACTCACCCTGCACACCCTAATTGACTATCAAACAAACCAAAACAAAGGCAAAGTCTTCTCATGCTTTGTTGATTTCAAAAAAGCCTTCGACTCAATTTGGCATGAGGGTCTGCTATACAAATTGATGGAAAGTGGTGTTGGGGGTAAAACATACAACATTATAAAATCCATGTAGACAAACAACAAATGTGCGGTTAAATTAGGCAAAAAACACACACATTTCTTGCCACAGGGCCGTGGGGTGAGACAGGGATGCAGTTTAAGCCCCACCCTCTTCAACAGATATATCAACGAATTGGCGCGGGCACTAGAAAAGTCTGCAGCACCCGGTCTCACCCAACTAGAATCTGAAGTCAAATGTCTACTGTTTGCTGATGATCTGGTGCTTCTGTCACCAACCAAGGAGGGCCTACAGCAGCACCTAGATATTCTGCACAGATTCTGCCAGCCCTGACAGTAAATCTCAGTAAGACCAAAATAATGGTGTTCCAAAAATGCTCCAGTCACCAGGACCACAAATAAAAATTCCATCTAGACACCGTTGCCCTAGAGCACACAAAAAAACTATACATACCTTGGCCTAAACATCAGCGCCACAGGTAACTTCCACAAAGCTGTGAACGATCTGAGAGACAAGGCAAGAAGGGCATTCTATGCCATCAAAAGGAACATAAAATTCAACATACCAATTATGAACTGGCTAAAAATACTTAGAACCCTTTGCCCAAGATTTCAATAAATGGGACAAACACCAAATTGAGACTCTGCATGCAGAATTCTGCAAAAATATCCTCTGTGTACAACGTAGAACACCAAATATTCTGCTCTGCATGCATTTAGGCCGATACCCACTTATTATCAAAATCCAGAAATCCAGCCATCACCTACAGAGAGATGAACCTGGAGAAGAGTCCCCTAAGCAAGCTGGTCCTGGTGCTCTGTTCACAAACAGACCCCACAGAGCCCCAGGACAGCAACACAATTAGACCCAACATAATCACGAGAAAACAAAAAGATAATTACTTGACACATTGGAAAGAATTAACAAAAAAACAGAGCAAACTAGAATGCTATTTGGCCCTAAACAGAGTACCCAGTGGCAGAATTCCTGACCACTGTGACTGACACAAACTTAAGGAAAGCTTTGACTATGTACAGACTCAGTAAGCATAGCCTTGCTATTGAGAAAGGCCGCCGTAGGCAGACATGGCTCTCAAGAGAAGACAGGCTATGTGCACACTGCCCACAAAATGAGGTGGAATCTGAGCTGCACTTCCTAACCTTCTGCCCAATGTATGACCATATTAGAGACACATATTTCCCTCAGATTACACAGATCCACAAAGAATTCGAAAACAAACCCAATTTTGATAAACTCCCATGTATATAATATGACATTTGTAATGTCTTCATTCTTTTGAAACTTCTGTATGTTTAATGTTTACTGTTGATTTTTATTGTTTATTTCACTTTTGTTTATTATCTACCTCAGTTGCTTTGGCAATGTTAAGACATGTTTCCCATGCCAATAAAGCCCCTTGAATTGAATTGAATTGAGTTGGCTCGGCCCTCCCTCACGCATCTTTGGTTCATTGGTTGACACTACGTGTCTGATTGACAGGAACAACAGGTGAGGCTGTTAGTCTTAGCACAGTCAGAACGAAAGTATGCGCTTGAGATTTTAGGCCTATATAATAAAAATAAAAATAAATGGTTATTTGAATTAGTTAATTCTATTAATTTAAATCTTTGGATTATTAATATCTTATTTTAAAAATATTTTTATAAATAGATTGGGCTCTTCTGATATGCTCTTAGAGCCGACTCGTTCGCGAACGACCCATTACTAATACTCCGCGGTTTGACTGGAACAACAAACTGTTCATCAACACAGGTAACTGAGCTAAACGACTACCGCCCGGTAGCACTCACTTCCGTCATCATGAAGTGCTTTGAGAGACTAGTCAAGGACAATATCACCTCCACCCTACCTGACACCCTAGACCCACTCCAATTTGCTTACCACCCAAATAGGTCCACAGACGATGCAATCTCAACCACACTGCACACTGCCCTAACCCATCTGGACAAGAGGAATACCTATGTGAGAATGCTGTTCATCGACTACAGCTCGGCATTTAACACCATAGTGCCCTCCAAGCTCGTCATCAAGCTCGAGACCCAGAGGGTAGGCAACAACATCTCCACCCTGCTGATCCTCAACACTGGGGCCCCACAAGGGTGCGTTCTGAGCCCTCTCCTGTACTCCCTGTTCACCCACGACTGTGTGGCCACGCACGCCTCCAACTCAATCATCAAGTTTGCGGACGACACAACAGTGGTAGGCTTGATTACCAACAACGACGAGACGGCCTACAGGGAGGAGGTGAGGGCCCTCGGAGTGTGGTGTCAGGAAAATAACCTCACACTCAACGTCAACAAAACTAAGGAGATTATTGTGGACTTCAGGAAACAGCAGAGGGAACACCCCCCCTATCCACATCGATGGAACAGTAGTGGAGAGGGTAGTAAGTTTTAAGTTCCTCGGCGTACACATCACAGACAAACTGAATTGGTCCACCCACACAGACAGCATCGTGAAGAAGGCGCAGCAGCGCCTCTTCAACCTCAGGAGGCTGAAGAAATTTGGCTTGTCACCAAAAGCACTCACAAACTTCTACAGATGCACAATCGAGAGCATCCTGTCGGGCTGTATCACCGCCTGGTACGGCTACTGCTCCGCCCACAACCGTAAGGCTCTCCAGAGGGTAGTGAAGTCTGCACAACGCATCACCGGGGGCAAACTACCTGCCCTCCAGGACACCTACACCACCCGATGTCACAGGAAGGCCATAAAGATCATCAAGGACAACAACCACCCGAGCCACTGCCTGTTCACCCCGCTATCATCCAGAAGGCGAGGTCAGTACAGGTGCATCAAAGCTGGGACCGAGAGACTGACAAACAGCTTATATCTCAAGGCCATCAGACTGTTAAACAGCCACCACTAACATTGAGTTGCCAACACACTGACTCAACTCCAGCCACTTTAATAATGGGAATTGATGGGAAATTATGTAAAATATATCACTAGCCACTTTAAACAATGCTACCTAATATAATGTTTACATACCCTACATTATTAATCTCATATGTATACGTATATACTGCACTCTATATCATCTACTGCATCTTTATGTAATACATGTATCACTAGCCACTTTAAACTATGCCACTTTGTTTACATACTCATCTCATATGTATATACTGTACTCAATACCATCTACTGTATCTTGCCTATGCCGCTCTGTACCATCACTCATTCATATATCTTTATGTACATATTCTTTATCCCCTTACACTTGTGTCTGTCTATAAGGTAGTAGTTTTGGAATTGTTAGCTAGATTACTTGTTGGTTATTACTGCATTGTCGGAACTAGAAGCACAAGCATTTCGCTACACTCGCATTAACATCTGCTAACCATGTGTATGTGACAAATACAATTTGATTTGATTTGATTTGAGGTCCGAGAAGCCGAAGATTCCACAGGAAGTAGTATTCCTGTTTACAGCAGTTAGCTAAAGGGTT
Source organism: Oncorhynchus mykiss (assembly GCF_057628025.1). Classification (NCBI taxonomy): domain Eukaryota; kingdom Metazoa; phylum Chordata; class Actinopteri; order Salmoniformes; family Salmonidae; genus Oncorhynchus; species Oncorhynchus mykiss. The sequence goes on from NC_143023.1 coordinate 10,467,376, forward strand.
AGCTAGTTAGCAAAGTAGCTACCGGTAGATATATCTAGCTAACATAAAAGAGGGTGAGTAAACGTGTGCTGACACAACACATTTGGTTTTACACAGTACTAAATTCATTGTTTACTTTCAAATCACTATGTTTTTTCATGCGTGTGGAAAATGTCCGTTACCTAGCTAACGTTATTAAACCAATGTAACTAGCGAGAAAACACGGGGTTAGCTAGTGTTATCTATGTAGCTAACGTTAGCTAGCTAGAGTTCTTTATGCAGAATTTGACTAATAACAATAGGTTGTTGTTCTAGCCCAGTACTAACACATCTGGGCTTGATGATTTGATGAATTAGCTAGCTAACATCTGGGGCAGAAATAAAGCCTGCTGTGTACACATACTTCAGGTCCCTGGATCAGAATGGAATACACCACTAGCTAATATCACATTTTATTGGTCACATACACATGGTTAGCAGATGTTATTGCGAGTGTAGCGAAATGCTTAGCCCAGCTAGCTTTATATTCTAGTGCTACAATGGAAATTCTGAAATACATGTAATTTTTGCATGCCGTTGCACCATCACCCCCCACTTGTTCAGAAGATGAGCAGCTCGGAGGAGGTGTCATGGATCTCCTGGTTCTGTGGCCTGAGGGGGAATGAGTTTTTCTGTGAGGTGAGTAGATAGCTAGTTATGTCAGAGCATCAAAGAATGAGAAGGACAGACAGGGGAAATACTATTTCTCTGACTTAGCCAACTGTTTGTGAAGCTAGTTGATCCTTTGAAATACAGAATGAACTGTTACAACTACCAGCCAAATATACCCAAAACACCGATGGAGAATTCCATGTGAAAGAGGACCAAAATACAGTGTTTAAAGTCGTGGGGTGGTTTTGTATTGGTGCCATAGTGTGTAACCGTGACATAAGCTTGTTATGGCGTGGTGGTAGATTCAGATATTCCAACACAGTGCACCGTGTAGGCTACTTTGCTTAATTCTACCTTTAACTATTCTGCTTGTCTTAATTGCCAATACTGAAGTAATCCCTTTAACCTGTTATGCAATTGACCAACCGTGGCCAATTCATAAAAAGTGGTAGACATTGTTTGGCAGCTGAAAGCTACTAACCATGTTGATCCATTCCACTTTATCAGGTTGATGAGGACTACATTCAGGACAAGTTTAACCTGACAGGGCTCAATGAGCAGGTGCCTCACTACCGCCAGGCCCTTGACATGATCCTGGACCTGGAGCCAGGTGAGCTCATCACTACACCGTCTGGCATGACTTTACACTGACACTTCCTATAGGCTAATTTATCAGTTCTGTTTGTATTTACAAGTGCCTTTCAAAAGACACAAGGACACAGTACTGTGACTACATACTTTGATTCAGTGCATCTATAGGTTGAAGTCTACCTTGTGTTGATCTGAAAGCCTCACATATGTGTGTATAAAGACAGGAAAGACATGCAGACGCTATAATGCTGCCTCCCAGTGCTTTATTCATGCACCATGTCACTATAGGCTTCTGTGTACCTTGTGTGTTGATCTGAAAGCCTCACGGTCATGTCTGTCTGTCAGATGAGGAGTTGGAAGACAACCCCAACCAGAGTGACCTGATAGAGCAGGCAGCAGAGATGCTGTACGGGCTGATCCACGCACGCTACATCCTCACCAACAGAGGCATCGCTCAGATGGTAATTAACCCTAGATCTGTATATATTGTTCTGGAGTCTGGATAATCTCTTTATCAGTGGTCTCCAACAGGTAGACTGTGAGCTACCAGTAGCTCGCAGCCCACCTAGGAGTAGCTCGCCAATCAATTCTGAAAGTACATTACTCAAATTAAAATGTGTTCGTTTTTTTCTTAGACCTCAAAAATGGTCTTCTCATGCGATTTAAAGCTTTGACATGGACTCAGAACATCCATTTTCAGTCTTTCTCTATGAAGAATTGTAATATTGAACAAATGTTAAATTAAAATAAAAAAAATCCCAAACCAGGAGAAATAAAACAGTGAAAAGAGAATTCAGGAAAATGTGAAATATAATTTTATGGGGCCCACTTAGTTGTCTATTAACTTATTTTACCAGGTATATTGACAAAACAACTATTTGAAAGCTATAAAATAAAAATGTAGTTCGTGACATGCTTCATTTTTTTTGTTTTAAGTAGCTCGTGCTAGAAAAGGTTGGAGACCCCTGTTCTAAATTCTACCTGTCCGTTTATGTAGTTAGTTTGGCCTTCTTGGACTAGCTGTGTGACCATGTTACACACTGAAATAGTTTTTGGTTTGCAGCTGGATAAGTACCAACAAGGGGACTTTGGCTATTGCCCAAGAGTGTACTGTGAGAATCAACCCATGCTTCCTATTGGTGAGTTTGACTTCAATGTATTCATACTCCTGTTCACTTACATAACATACCTCTTCTCTTTTCATGGAATTGAACCATTTCTCTCCAGTCACATTTTGAACTATATCACAGATTGTCAGCAGTATTTCACACAGGTCTGAGGGAATCGTCAAAAAGATTACTCTTGCTTGTACAGTAAATATATTTGATCAATATTTAATTGCCAGCTGACACCAGAATAGACGTCTGTGCCCTCAGCGGTGTTACATAGATGTTGATCTCTCCTCTCCCATAGGTCTGTCAGACATCCCAGGTGAGGCGATGGTGAAGCTGTATTGTCCAAAATGCATGGATGTGTACACCCCCAAGTCCTCCCGGCACCACCACACGGACGGGGCCTACTTCGGGACAGGCTTCCCCCACATGCTATTTATGGTGCACCCAGAGTACCGGCCAAAACGACCTGCCAACCAGTTTGTGCCAAGGTTTATTTCTATAATTATCTTTGCAAATTCATCAAGATGATCTGTTTGCCCCATTTGATTTGTTCGTGTTATTACATAATTCATGTTCAGCTGGGAACTGTAACAAAAACCATTTGCTTGATTTGAAGATTACATTTTTTCCCCTCGGTAAGGAGATTGAGACATGTTAGCATAATGGCAGCCTTCTACAATCCACACTGTTATTGAGTTGTAATATTTAGTTGTTGTTTTTTCTCAGGCTATATGGCTTCAAGATCCACCCCATGGCTTATCAACTCCAACTCCAGGCTGCCTCCAGCTTCAAGAGTCCTGTGAAGGCTATTCGCTAGAACTTAAACACTGGGAAATATACATTTGGACTTGGTTGGAATGAAAGCAGTGGATTATGTAGCTCAATAAAGGCTTGTTAAAAACACATTATGACAGATACAATACATACATGTAGATCAGGGATGGGAAACTCCAGTCATCGTAGGTCGCAGTATTACCCCATTCATAGCAAACACAGCTGATTCAACACATTGTATTCTAAACTGATGATCATGATTAGTTAATTATTTGAGTCAGGTGTGTTAGCTGCAGCAAAAATATGACACCAATCAGGCCCCAGAAGGACTGGAGTTGACCATCCCTGATGTAGTTAGATGTCGACGTCCGGACCAGGCCATCATCTGTTACACAGGATGCTCTTTGGTGATTGACTCCCTCTGTGCTTTAGCCTATCATAACCCTACTGACTACAATCGTGCAACCTTTTTTCAGTTTGGCTCGCTAAGGCAGGGTTTTCCAAACTCAGTCCTGAGGCCCCCCCCCCAGGTGCACGTTTAGTTTTTTGCCCAATTCTGATCTTTTGCCCACGTATTGTCAAAAGAGCTGATGTGATTGGTCAGAGTTGGGCAGCCTGTGTGAGCACATCCTAATACCTGTTGTCACACTATCATGCTGACCTGCAAAGTATTGGGCTGGCTCAGATACATTCTCTACATGGTTTCCTTTCCCGCATGGTTCCATTACCGAGGGTGGACACGTAACTTAGCAGTGTGAAAAGGGTGATGTACAACATTCTTCAATGTTTGTTCATATCCAGATGATTGGCTGAGAATCATATTAACAACCAGTTTGATATGTATGATAGATTCCCTAGAGAATGGATGCTGCACAAATTGAATTTAAGACGGAGTTTATTAGATGTATAAGATGTGTTCTCAGGGTGAAGGGCAACATGGGTTTGCTTTGTGCCGACATAAAATACCAGTGCTGGAACACTCACTGTCCCAAAGTGAAAATGTTCGGGCCACTTAAGCCATCATTAGTTGTGAACATGTCCATGACAGAGCAGAGTTGTCTCTTGACTGGACACTGAGACGCATGGTTTCTCTTGACTGGACACTGAGACGCATGGTTTCTCTTGACTGGACACTGAGACACATGGTTTCTCTTGACTGGACACTGAGACGCATGGTTTCTCTTGACTGGATACTGAGACGCATGGTTTCTCTTGACTGGACACTGAGACACAAGGTTTCTCTTGACTGGACACTGAGACACATGGTTTCTCTTGACTGGACACTGAGACGCATGGTTTCTCTTGACTGGACACTGAGACGCATGGTTTCTCTTGACTGGACACTGAGACGCATGGTTTCTCTTGACTGGACACTGAGACGCATGGTTTATCTTGACTGGACACTGAGACACATGGTTTCTCTTGACTGGACACTGAGACACATGGTTTCTCTTGACTGGACACAGACACATGGTTTCTCTTGACTGGACACTGAGACGCATGATTTCTCTTGACTGGACACTGAGACACATGGTTTCTCTTGACTGGACACTGAGACACATGGTTTCTCTTGACTGGACACTGAGACGCATGATTTCTCTTGACTGGACACTGAGACACATGGTTTCTCTTGACTGGACACTGAGACACATGGTTTCTCTTGACTGGACACTGAGACACATGGTTTCTCTTGACTGGACACTGAGACACATGGTTTCTCTTGACTGGACACTGAGACACATGGTTTCTCTTGACTGGACACTGAGACACATGGTTTCTCTTGCATTGGTCTGTTACAATATGAAGTGGTATTGAACACACAGGTGGATGTCTTTCATGTTGATAACCTATAGCTACAACCAGTTTACATTATGGTACTACATTTTACATTAAATATGTTTTTCTTTCAGTCTACAATTCCAGTGGTAATGCTATTATTGATTTTCTGAAGTCTGTATGCAAGCATCTGGAATTAAGAATTTTTAATAAAATTGTATTTCTTACAATTCTATTGGTCACCTTTTATTAAAAAATGTTCTTATTGTGACTGAAATCCTGCTCAGACAGACACTACACACCACTTGATAATTCATCCTGATTTTATTTAATTTTAAAGACAGGGATAAGTCACAAAAGCAATAAGTTTACATATCTAAAAACGAAGGACTCTGCTGAGATTCTAGTTTATGCCCTCAAGATCCTTCTAGCTAATAGTTTGTGCCACCTTCACAAACTTCTTCAGAGGGGAAGAAAGGTCTGCTACCAATTGTCATTCTCTAAAAGGGTTGTCATACAAGTATCTTTATCTGATCTACAAAAGGACAGGGTACACCAACTGGTAGAGGAATCTACTCTAAAACAGGTGGTAAGAAAGATTTACAAACTAGATGATTATGAATGTGACTTCTGTGTCTAAAAGCCTGCGAACAGGCTTGTGTTTTAAAAAACATCCCAGTACAAAGAATCACATGAAACAGTCTCTACTTTACAAAGAAATGATGGTAGAACATGTACAAAAGGACTAAATATGTTCCCCTGTATGAAATAAAAGCCACATACACTGGGACAGCTGCCTTTTGATAGTGATAAATACATCTTGCACAGGTTTAAGTGTTTAAGAGCTGAGAATCATTTGGACCCATCTGCAGGGCTAGAATGTACATTAAGACTGAACATTCTTCATACAATCATATACAGAGGGGTTTTGTCCTGCAGTATTGATAAAGACATAAAACCTGAGAAACAGACTAAAGCATTGTTTCATCAAATCAACCACATTTCTATCTAAAATCATTTTAAGGGACAAAACACAGCGGGACTTTCCATTGCTCTCACGTCAGACTGCATGGGGCAGTCCTAGAGGTCAATGGTGCGTTAAAAGAGGAAGAAAAACAATGGTGAATATGTACTGGGAAACATGGGGACACTCCCAAATTCAAGCTGTAAAAAAAAAAGAAGACAATATTGATATGAGAAGCTACCATTGAGTAGGATATGAACTTCAATAACTTAAACACCTCATTTTGTACAAATACTATAAAAGCAGTAATGCTATAAAATAGAGTAAACATTTCAAAACAGATAGTTGTCATCACGTCAAAGTTTATACCGAGGGTCATCGTGGCCTGACCTAGTAGTATTACACATGTTAACTTGGCTGGTTGAGAAAGAGAGAGTTTACCTGAGCAGAGAACAAATCCAAAACAGGCATGGTTGTTGGAGTATGCAATATCTTTGTTCAATACTTTTAAGTGAGGTATGTCATTTCAATTTGAATATTCAATCAAAAAAAAGAATATTCCTCAATTATAAACATAAACAAACTCAAAGGAGTTATCCCTTTCCAAAAATAGGTCTAGTTTCTGTCCGGCATCTTAATCTGATTGAAAAAGTCTGATAATGTTATTACTTAAAGCCCAGTTGAAAACAGTGCATTTCTGTCAAAATGAGCATGTTAAAGGGAGACTCAGTAAAATGCCGTTGCCTCGACCAGCACCGCAGATACTGAGATGAGCCAGATGCAAGACTTGGCTCTCACACAGTATCTGCGCATGTGCACGGGTTCACTTCACTCTGTTCACAGCGTTGGAACCATGGCACCAAAACAGCGGAGAAGTCGAGCCTCTCGCTTCAACGTTCTTAGTTGTTTGGCTGAAATTGACCCACTACACTGTTCACTTTCTGCATCTCCGTCATATCGCTGAGTCCACACTTAAACTCAATGACACAGTAGTAGCAATACAAACGACAGAAAAATATGTTGTAAATAAACATTTAAACGCAAATGACCTAAATGCTCTTAGAACTGAAAAGGTTCATCTTTCCTACTATAATGATACAAAAAAAAGTAATTTGGCGAAATATGAGTTTGAGTGGAATAGACCAAAATGAAGCCAACATACAGTCAGAACAGCAGTATGGAAAGAGAGGACACAATAGGCTTTCTCCCTGGCCTGTTCATATCCCACTGGGCAGGGAGACACCAGGATGCATCCCAAATGGCACCATATTCCCTTTATAATGCACTACTTTTAACCAGGGCTCTGGTCAAGAGATGTAACCACAGTGGTTCTGGAAGGGACCAGTCAGGACACAATGTCCGTATGGGTTGAGGAGGTGGGGGTGGCTCTGGGACAGGGAGGTTAGTCTGTACTACAAAGCTCTGGTGTCTTGAGCATCAGATCCATAGGGCTCCCTGACTGTGTGTTGAGCATCAGATCCATAAAGCTCCCTGACTGTTTGTTGAGCTGAATCACATTGCTGTTGCTCCGCCGTTGCTTCCCTGCAGGAGACAAAGCTTCAGTTAACCTCCACCTAGCTGGCTGTACACCTTATGACAAAAATGTGTCACAGAGAAGCATTGTGTTTGACCAGGCCTTGGTGTGTGTAGAAGGAGCCGTCATAGACACCGTACTGTACCTGGTCATCCTCTGAGTCGGCAGTGATGACGATCCTCTTCTCCACTCTGGTCTCTGACGCTCCTACTTTCACCACCTGGGACAAGAGAAATAGTCAGAGGCCATGACACAGTTGAGGTGTGTGTGCGGTCTATGGTGCGCCCTTACCTTGGAGATGTGAGTGGTGGTGGTAGTAATGGAGGTGCCACTGGTTTCCCTGCTGCTCTCTGAGGTAATGGACTGAATGCTGCTCAGTGCTGTGGCCTCTTTCCCCCCATCTGTCCCGTCAACTGACACCTGAGAGGAAACAAACGGAAATAATGGCTCCATGGTAACACCTCAGTCATCGGTGCACTGTACTAAACGTTTCAGAAAGAAATGCCATGTATAGATCCCTGAACACGACCCTGATTGTACCCTGTGGAGGTGGAACCACAAGAGTTCCCCAGCTGTAGCATCATCTATATGATCATGGGGTGGCTACCTCTGCAGACTCGTAGCTGATAGTCTGGGTCTGAACGATAGGGACATCCTTAGTGGAGACGTCAGTAGGGAGGGAGTTGGACACGTCTGTGATGGTGACTGTCTGGGTCTGCACCAGAGGGGGCTGGGGTGGGAGGAGAACACACTCCAGTCAGTTTGACTGAACGTTGCACATCAACATGAGAAGAGCCGACATGGTTCCTTTCTTCTATACATGGCAAACAGACATATAGGCTCTATATCACATCATTATATCTCAACCTTACATGATGTTGTGTCCAGTGTTTATATACATTATTGGTTGTGCCCAATTGAACATTGCACAGCTGTAACTTTCCAATGTTTCATCAACCACGCCCCTCAAACCACACCCCTCTTTTCATTCACAACTGATTGGGTCCCTCGTTCCCACTCCCCTAGTTTTACCAAGATGTCCTTCCCACCACCACGAGGTCAGAGAGAGAAAGACGATTCATCTAGTGTGTCAGAGAAAGAAAGACGATTCATCTAGTGTGTCAGAGAGAGAAAGACAATTCATCTAGTGTGTCAGAGAGAGAAAGACAATTCATCTAGTGTGTCAGAGAGAAAAACAATTCATCTAGTGTGTCAGAGAAAGAAAGACAATTCGTCTAGTGTGTGTCAGAGAGAGAAAGACAATTCGTCTAGTGTGTGTCAGAGAGAGAAAGACAATTCATCTAGTGTGTCAGAGAGAGAAAGACAATTTATCTAGTGTGTCAGAGAGAGAAAGACAATTCATCTAGTGTGTCAGAGAGAGAAAGACAATTCATCTAGCGTGTGTCAGAGAGAGAAAGACAATTTATCTAGTGTGTGTCAGAGAGACAAAGACAATTCATCTAGTGTGTCAGAGAGAGAAAGACGATTCATCTAGTGTGTCAGAGAGAGAAAGACAATTCATCTAGCGTGTGTCAGAGAGAGAAAGACAATTTATCTAGTGTGTGTCAGAGAGAGAAAGACAATTCATCTAGTGTGTCAGAGAGAGAAAGACAATTCATCTAGTGTGTCAGAGAGAGAAAGACAATTCATCTAGTGTGTCAGAGAGAGAAAGACAATTCATCTAGTGTGTCAGAGAGAGAAAGACAATTTATCTAGTGTGTGTCAGAGAGAGAAAGACAATTCATCTAGTGTGTCAGAGAAAGAAAGACGATTCATCTAGTGTGTCAGAAAGAGAAAGACAATTCATCTAGTGTGTCAGAGAAAGAAAGACGATTCATCTAGTGTGTCAGAGAGAGAAAGACAATTCATCTAGTGTGTCAGAAAGAGAAAGACAATTCATCTAGTGTGTCAGAGAGAGAAAGACAATTCATCTAGTGTGTCAGAGAGAGAAAGACAATTTATCTAGTGTGTATCAGAGAGAGAAAGACAATTAATCTAGTGTGTCAGAGAGAGAAAGACAATTCATCTAGTGTGTCAGAGAGAGAAAGACAATTTATCTAGTGTGTGTCAGAGAGAGAAAGACAATTAATCTAGTGTGTCAGAGAAAGAAAGACGATTCATCTAGCGTGTGTCAGAGAGAGAAAGACAATTCATCTAGTGTGTCAGAGAGAGAAAGACAATTCATCTAGTGTGTCAGAAAGAGAAAGACAATTCATCTAGTGTGTCAGAGAGAGAAAGACGATTCATCTAGTGTGTCAGAGAGAGAAAGACGATTCATCTAGTGTGTCAGAGAGAGAAAGACGATTCATCTAGTGTGTCAGAGAGAGAAAGACAATTCATCTAGCGTGTGTCAGAGAGAGAAAGACAATTCATCTAGTGTGTCAGAGAGAGAAAGACAATTCATCTAGTGTGTCAGAAAGAGAAAGACAATTCATCTAGTGTGTCAGAGAGAGAAAGACGATTCATCTAGTGTGTCAGAGAGAGAAAGACGATTCATCTAGTGTGTCAGAGAGAGAAAGACGATTCATCTAGTGTGTCAGAGAAAGACAATTCATCTAGTGTGTCAGAGAGAGAAAGACGATTCATCTAGTGTGTCAGAGAGAGAAAGACGATTCATCTAGTGTGTCAGAGAGAGAAAGACAATTCATCTAGTGTGTCAGAGAGAGAAAGACAATTCATCTAGTGTGTCAGAGAGAAAGACGATTCATCTAGTGTGTCAGAGAGAGAAAGACAATTCATCTAGTGTCAGAGAGAGAAAGACAATTCATCTAGTGTCAGAGAGAGAAAGACAATTCATCTAGTGTGTCAGAGAGAGAAAGACGATTCATCTAGTGTGTCAGAGAGAGAAAGACAATTCATCTAGTGTGTCAGAGAGAGAAAGACAATTAATCTAGTGTGTCAGAGAGAGAAAGACGATTCATCTAGTGTGTCAGAGAGAGAAAGACAATTCATCTAGTGTGTCAGAAAGAGAAAGACAATTCATCTAGTGTGTCAGAGAGAGAAAGACGATTCATCTAGTGTGTCAGAGAGAGAAAGACGATTCATCTAGTGTGTCAGAGAGAGAAAGACGATTCATCTAGTGTGTCAGAGAAAGACAATTCATCTAGTGTGTCAGAGAGAGAAAGACGATTCATCTAGTGTGTCAGAGAGAGAAAGACGATTCATCTAGTGTGTCAGAGAGAGAAAGACGATTCATCTAGTGTGTCAGAGAGAGAAAGACGATTCATCTAGTGTGTCAGAGAGAGAAAGACGATTCATCTAGTGTGTCAGAGAGAGAAAGACAATTCATCTAGTGTGTCAGAGAGAGAAAGACGATTCATCTAGTGTGTGTCAGAGAGAGAAAGACAATTCATCTAGTGTGTCAGAGAGAAAGACGATTCATCTAGTGTGTCAGAGAGAGAAAGACAATTCATCTAGTGTGTCAGAGAGAAAGACGATTCATCTAGTGTGTCAGAGAGAGAAAGACAATTCATCTAGTGTGTCAGAGAGAGAAAGACGATTCATCTAGTGTGTCAGAGAGAGAAAGACGATTCATCTAGTGTGTCAGAGAGAGAAAGACAATTCATCTAGTGTGTCAGAGAGAGAAAGACGATTCATCTAGTGTCAGAGAGAGAAAGACAATTCATCTAGTGTGTGTCAGAGAGAGAAAGACAATTCATCTAGTGTGTCAGAGAGAAAGACAATTCATCTAGTGTGTCAGAGAGAGAAAGACAATTCATCTAGTGTGTCAGAGAGAGAAAGACAATTCATCTAGTGTGTCAGAGAGAAAGACAATTCATCTAGTGTGTCAGAGAGAGAAAGACAATTAATCTAGTGTGTCAGAGAGAGAAAGACAATTCATCTAGTGTGTCAGAGAGAGAAAGACAATTCATCTAGCGTGTCAGAAAGAGAAAGACAATTCATCTAGTGTGTCAGAAAGAGAAAGACGATTCATCTAGTGTGTCAGAAAGAGAAAGACAATTCATCTAGTGTGTCAGAAAGAGAAATACGATTCATCTAGTGTGTCAGAGAGAAAGACAATTCATCTAGTGTGTCAGAGAGAGAAAGACAATTCATCTAGTGTGTCAGAAAGAGAAAGACAATTTGTCTAGTGTGTCAGAGAGAGAAAGACAATTCATCTAGTGTGTCAGAGAGAGAAAGACAATTCATCTAGTGTGTCAGAGAGAGAAAGACAATTCATCTAGTGTGTCAGAGAGAGAAAGACAATTCATCTAGTGTGTCAGAGAGAGAAAGACAATTCATCTAGTGTGTCAGAGAGAGAAAGACAATTCATCTAGTGTGTCAGAGAGAGAAAGACAATTTGTCTAGTGTGTGTCAGAGAGAGAAAGACAATTAATCTAGTGTGTCAGAGAGAGAAAGACAATTCATCTAGTGTGTCAGAGAAAGAAAGACAATTCATCTAGTGTGTCAGAGAGAGAAAGACGATTCATCTAGTGTGTCAGAGAGAGAAAGACGATTCATCTAGTGTGTCAGAGAAAGAAAGACAATTCATCTAGTGTGTCAGAGAGAGAAAGACGATTCATCTAGTGTGTCAGAGAGAGAAAGACAATTAATCTAGTGTGTCAGAGAAAGAAAGACAATTCATCTAGTGTGTCAGAGAGAGAAAGACAATTCATCTAGTGTGTCAGAGAGAGAAAGACAATTCATCTAGTGTGTCAGAGAGAGAAAGACAATTCATCTAGTGTGTCAGAGAGAGAAAGACAATTCATCTAGTGTGTCAGAGAGAGAAAGACAATTCATCTAGTGTGTCAGAGAGAAAGACGATTCATCTAGTGTGTCAGAGAGAGAAAGACAATTCATCTAGTGTGTCAGAAAGAGAAAGACAATTCATCTAGTGTGTCAGAGAGAAAGACAATTCATCTAGTGTGTCAGAGAAAGAAAGACGATTCATCTAGTGTGTCAGAGAGAGAAAGACAATTCATCTAGCGTGTCAGAGAGAGAAAGACAATTTGTCTAGTGTGTGTCAGAGAGAGAAAGACAATTCGTCTAGTGTGTGTCAGAGAGAAAGACGATTCATCTAGTGTGTCAGAGAGAGAAAGACAATTAATCTAGTGTCAGAGAGAGAAAGACAATTCATCTAGTGTGTCAGAGAGAGAAAGACAATTTGTCTAGTGTGTGTCAGAGAGAAAGACAATTCTTCTAGTGTGTCAGAGAGAGAAAGACAATTCATCTAGTGTGTCAGAGAGAGAAAGACTATTCATCTAGTGTGTCAGAGAGAGAAAGACAATTCATCTAGTGTGTCAGAGAGAGAAAGACAATTTGTCTAGTGTGTGTCAGAGAGAGAAAGACAATTCATCTAGTGTGTCAGAGAGAGAAAGACAATTCATCTTGTGTCAGAGAGAGAAAGACAATTAATCTAGTGTGTCAGAGAGAGAAAGACAATTCATCTAGTGTGTCAGAGAGAGAAAGACAATTCATCTAGTGTGTCAGAGAGAGAAAGACAATTAATCTAGTGTGTCAGAGAGAGAAAGACAATTCATCTAGTGTGTCAGAAAGAGAAAGACAATTCATCTAGTGTGTCAGAGAGAGAAAGACAATTCATCTTGTGTCAGAGAGAGAAAGACAATTAATATTGTGTCAGAGAGAGAAAGACAATTTGTCTAGTGTGTCAGAGAGAGAAAGACAATTCATCTAGTGTGTCAGAGAGAGAAAGACAATTCATCTAGTGTGTCAGAGAGAGAAAGACAATTCATCTAGTGTGTCAGAGAGAGAAAGACAATTCATCTAGTGTGTCAGAGAGAGAAAGACAATTCATCTAGTGTGTCAGAGAGAGAAAGACAATTCATCTAGTGTGTCAGAGAGAGAAAGACAATTCATCTAGTGTGTCAGAGAGAGAAAGACAATTCATCTAGTGTGTCAGAGAGAGAAAGACAATTCATCTTGTGTCAGAGAGAGAAAGACAATTCATCTAGTGTGTCAGAGAGAGAAAGACAATTCATCTAGTGTGTCAGAAAGAGAAAGACAATTCATCTAGTGTGTCAGAGAGAGAAAGACAATTCATCTTGTGTCAGAGAGAGAAAGACAATTAATATTGTGTCAGAGAGAGAAAGACAATTTGTCTAGTGTGTCAGAGAGAGAAAGACAATTCATCTAGTGTGTCAGAGAGAGAAAGACAATTCATCTAGTGTGTCAGAGAGAGAAAGACAATTCATCTAGTGTGTCAGAGAGAGAAAGACAATTCATCTAGTGTGTCAGAGAGAGAAAGACAATTCATCTAGTGTGTCAGAGAGAGAAAGACAATTCATCTAGTGTGTCAGAGAGAGAAAGACAATTCATCTAGTGTGTCAGAGAGAGAAAGACAATTTGTCTAGTGTGTGTCAGAGAGAGAAAGACAATTAATCTAGTGTGTCAGAGAGAGAAAGACAATTCATCTAGTGTGTCAGAGAAAGAAAGACAATTCATCTAGTGTGTCAGAGAGAGAAAGACGATTCATCTAGTGTGTCAGAGAGAGAAAGACGATTCATCTAGTGTGTCAGAGAAAGAAAGACAATTCATCTAGTGTGTCAGAGAGAGAAAGACGATTCATCTAGTGTGTCAGAGAGAGAAAGACAATTAATCTAGTGTGTCAGAGAAAGAAAGACAATTAATCTAGTGTGTCAGAGAGAGAAAGACAATTCATCTAGTGTGTCAGAGAGAGAAAGACAATTCATCTAGTGTGTCAGAGAGAGAAAGACAATTCATCTAGTGTGTCAGAGAGAGAAAGACAATTCATCTAGTGTGTCAGAGAGAGAAAGACAATTCATCTAGTGTGTCAGAGAGAAAGACGATTCATCTAGTGTGTCAGAGAGAGAAAGACAATTCATCTAGTGTGTCAGAAAGAGAAAGACAATTCATCTAGTGTGTCAGAGAGAAAGACAATTCATCTAGTGTGTCAGAGAAAGAAAGACGATTCATCTAGTGTGTCAGAGAGAGAAAGACAATTCATCTAGCGTGTCAGAGAGAGAAAGACAATTTGTCTAGTGTGTGTCAGAGAGAGAAAGACAATTCGTCTAGTGTGTGTCAGAGAGAAAGACGATTCATCTAGTGTGTCAGAGAGAGAAAGACAATTAATCTAGTGTCAGAGAGAGAAAGACAATTCATCTAGTGTGTCAGAGAGAGAAAGACAATTTGTCTAGTGTGTGTCAGAGAGAAAGACAATTCTTCTAGTGTGTCAGAGAGAGAAAGACAATTCATCTAGTGTGTCAGAGAGAGAAAGACTATTCATCTAGTGTGTCAGAGAGAGAAAGACAATTCATCTAGTGTGTCAGAGAGAGAAAGACAATTTGTCTAGTGTGTGTCAGAGAGAGAAAGACAATTCATCTAGTGTGTCAGAGAGAGAAAGACAATTCATCTTGTGTCAGAGAGAGAAAGACAATTAATCTAGTGTGTCAGAGAGAGAAAGACAATTCATCTAGTGTGTCAGAGAGAGAAAGACAATTCATCTAGTGTGTCAGAGAGAGAAAGACAATTAATCTAGTGTGTCAGAGAGAGAAAGACAATTCATCTAGTGTGTCAGAAAGAGAAAGACAATTCATCTAGTGTGTCAGAGAGAGAAAGACAATTCATCTTGTGTCAGAGAGAGAAAGACAATTAATATTGTGTCAGAGAGAGAAAGACAATTCATCTTGTGTCAGAGAGAGCGCTTGAAAGAGAAGAATAGCGACACGGTCCTTCCCATCGCCCCCAACACCAGAGAAAACACCATCACTGTGCACCACCTCTGCAGCCAGCTCTAGCAGAACTCAACCATCCATCCAGTATGACTACAGTACAGATTCAGTGTTTACAGTTTGGATTCCTTGTAGCCATGCTGCAGAAGGGTGAGTGTACACTGTCCCCCATGGAATCACCCAGAAAGAGCAGAGGACAGGCAGAGTACAGGTAGAGGACAGGCAGAGGAGTCAATCAACAGGAGCTGGTCAGGGCAGAGGGAGGGCTACCTGGAAACAGCGTATGACATGGGGAACACCGCTCACGAAATAGGAGGTGTGGGAGGTTCCAGTTATCCTCCCAGACTGCTCCCCCCTCGACCCTGGGTCTGCCGACTCCTCCTCCTCCAGCACTGTACCCTGGAGCTGATAGGAGTGGGGCAGCTGTGCCCTCTCCACCTCAACGACAGGTACGTGGCTGGTGGTGGTCCCAGAGCTAACATGCTCATCATCCTGAACATATGGCCCTGCCACCCCAGGTGCATCATGGGATTTGGAGTCAACCCTATCAGGCCCAGTTTCTGTGCTAGCAGGGCTGGGGCTGGGCCCCCCCGATGGTCTTACAGTGCTGCTGGACTCGTCCTGTTGTAGCGCTGCCTTAGTGTCCAGCTCTTCCCTTATAGGAGTAATACACACACTCTAGAGGAAAGACACAGCACACATATATCCACTGTGTGAACAACAGCAGGGAATGAAACAATGTTTTCCACCATCAAACATGTTCAGCAAGAATTTATTGCATTTTGATTGTCAAAGGGGCATGCAGCAGGACAAAATATATTGCAGTTGACAAGAGTGTTTTACCAAATACCAGTGAACGAAACTTAGGTCATGTATACTATAACATTTGATCAAGCTGCCCCAAAGTTACCTCGTCAGTGTTAGATAAAATAACAGTGAATTGTGATGAGGTATACACTGTATACTCAAAAATACACTGTAGCTGTCCACTAGTGCTGGGTTAATGTGCTTCTATAGAAGACTTCATACATGAAATACCACAACACGCCACTAACTAATCCTACGATGACATATGACAACATTGATGTCTGTCTGGATGTGTACAAAAACACCTTCCATTAGTGGAACCTGCACATATCAAAACTGTTCCTACTGTAAAAAGCCACCTGTCAACTGTCATTGTCAGACGCACCTCGTCTAGTCCAGATAATCAGATATACAAAAACAGAAGTGGGGTCATCGTCAAGTCTTTCAACTTTTTAGGAAGGAGCAACAGTCTGTAGGAACAGTCAGGAAGAGTTGGGGAGGGGGGGACTGAGCAAGATACACAGGAAGTAAGAGTCACATGACAGGAAGCAGTTTCTGAAGTAGAAGAAGATGATGATGAAGAGCTGTGATGAAGAAGAGAAGAAGAAGGAGCTAGAGGTTGATGGCCTGCCTACACACATCCCTCTCTCTGGTCCTCTCCCTCTGGGCTGGCTCGAGGGGCCCCTAGGATGCCACCTCAGCTGCGTTTAGAGTAGAAGTCTTGCAGGGGGCCACGCGGAAGGCGGATGGCGAACTGAGGGGAGAAGGGTGAGGGTGGAGAGGGGGAGAGAGATGAGAGAGGTAGGGGATGTTGAAATGTCTGATGTAGGGTAATGGATAGGAAGGCTATGCAAAGCTGTGTCATGGTCTAAGAGAGGAAGAATGGAGAACGCATGTCTGAGTTGGACTAGGTGGTTATGGGTAACCTGTGGGCCTTCAGACTTCAGTTGTGGGCTTGGGGACAGGAGTATCAGTACACGGAATAACAAAGCAAAGTGAGAAAAAGGAAGTGCGGGAAAGCAGAGTTAGGGAAAGAGGGGCAGTATTTGGGAGAAGGAGGCAGGATGGAGGACATGAAGCAGAAAACAAGCACATCACTGAGGGAAAGAGGAGACAGGAGGACGAGCACACAGCTCAACTCTTCTAATCCAAGGTCATGATCTTCAAGTCACAGGGTCATGCAGTTTCTCTGTCCAATCAGGTCTGGTTGTCATGCACTGAGGGGAGGGTCAGACTAAGGGACAGCCAATGAATGAGGAGGTAAAGACAGAGCTGGGCTTAGAAACCTGACCAATAGGCTCAGACACCACATGCCCAAACCATAAGTCCCTTCCCCACAACAAACAGCTGAACATTCAGACAGACTGGGCCACAAGGCGAACAGACTGATCTGTTCCAATCAGTCTGGACAAGGTGTTCTTCAGTTGGCCCATGCAAACAGAAATCTTTCCATTTTAGGAGGGTAGTAATGACAGAAAGCCTTTCATAGACTAGATGGGTCCGGTTGAAGACAAAAGGCCTTGTTCAAAGACATGCAATAAGTGTTTGCATCGCATCAACACAAACCAAGGAGGAACAAAAAGTAGAACCACAGGATGGTGTTGTGGTTCTCCACCCCAACACATCAACTCAGAGAACACAACAGACAGCCATACAGAGGGAAACGTGTGGTGGGCTACTTCCATTCAGTCAATTCAGGAATATATTCACACATTTCAATTTCTCCTCATCTCCCAAATTGACTTGCATTGAAATGGAACTGACCCCGACATTGTGTGCTAACATCCATTCCTTCTCTGTGGAATGGGAGAGCTGGGAAGCTGGCGTGAACTACAGAGAACTGAGGGGAGGGGTGTGTGGTGGGGTACGGCACAGTGTCTGGTCTGAGATGGTACTCACCCCGTCGGCATCAGGTAAAGGCTGTCCGTTGATGCCCAGGCTGCGGAAGGGGGAGTGAGTGGACAGGCGCTTGTCCCATTCGCTGGGCCCCCGGGACTCTGGGACAGATGCCATGAAGTTCCTCTTCAGCTCACTGATACTAGTATGATGCCTGATGAGATCCTCCTGGGGCTTCTCAAAGTCCTGGAGGGAGGGAGAAGTGGAGAGGGAGGGAGGAAGGAAGGAGAGGGGGAGTGGGAGAGAGGTAGGGAGAGAGGAGAGAGAGGAAAAGGGAGGGGGGAGAGAGAAGAGAGAGGGAGGGAGAAGAGGGGAGAGAGAGAAGAGAGAGGGAGAGAGAGAGGAGAGGGGGAGTGGGAGAGAGGTAGGGAGAGAGGAGAGGGAGGAAAAGGGAGGGGGAAGAGAGAGGGAGGGAGAAGAGGGGGAGTGGGAGGGAGGAAGGAAGGAGAGGGGGAGTGGGAGAGAGGTAGGGAGAGAGGAGAGGGAGGAAAAGGGAGGGGGAAGAGAGAAGAGAGAGGGAGGGAGAAGAGGGGGAGTGGGAGAGAGAGGAGAGGGAGGAAAAGGGAGGGAGAAGTGGAGAGGGAGGGAGGAAGGAGAGGGGGAGTGGGAGAGAGGAGAGAGAGGGAGGAAAAGGGAGGGGGGAGAGAGAAGAGAGAGGGAGGGAGAAGAGGGGAGAGAGAGAGGGAGGGAGAAGAGGGGGAAGAGAGAGAGAGAAAAAGAGAGAGGTAGAGTGAGAGAGAGCGAGGTAGAGTGAGAGGTAGAGAGAGAGGTAGAGTGAGAGGTAGAGAGAGAGAGAGAGAGAGAGAGAGAGAGAGGTATAGTGAGAGGTAGAGTGAGAGGTAGAGAGAGAGGTAGAGTGAGAGGTAGAGAGAGAGAGAGAGGTGGAGAGAGAGGTAAAGTGGAAAATGACAAACATTTGGTTTGGAAAATAGGTGTGGAGAAGAAGAGTGACAGAGTAGATGTGTAGAAGGTGGAGAGAGAAAGCAGGTGTGTCAGAAACAATGTCACTCATATGAACATGTTTAGATCATAAACAATGTCAACCAAGCAGCAGGTGACTTTTGCTGTTCTATTTAACTCAAAGCTACAGCGTTAAAGCAGGCAGGAACTCAGTTCATCAGATCCATTCAAAATCAAATGGATTCTCTGAGCTCTCATTGATAAATCCACCCGTTCAATTAGTGAGCAGCACTATATAGAATCTGATCAGGTTACAAATCACAGCGGATGAGAGCGAGGTGATGTTAGCACACATTACTTTAGGTCACAGACGCAGGTGGTCACTATGCAGCGACAGCAGCATCCTGTATCTGTGGCTGGATGAATCTTATGGTGATGAGAGCAGTGGAACTCTTAGATGTCATTTATTCACAATGACATAAATATATGACTGGGAATACATCATAAACTAGATTCAGAAAGGGCCACAAATAGTGGACGAGCTGGTGAGTGGAAAGATATGTGATGGCAGAGTGGTGGAGAGGGAAGGTTGGTGGTGGCCTGCCCTATTTGGAGTATGGAGATGGCAGAGTGGTGGAGAGGGAAGGTTGGTGGTGGCCTGCCCTATATGGAGTATGGAGATGGCAGAGTGGTGGAGAGGGAAGGTTGGTGGTGGCCTGCCCTATATGGAGTATGGAGATGGCAGAGTGGTGGCCTGCCCTATATGGAGTATGGAGATGGCAGAGTGGTGGCCTGCCCTATATGGAGTATGGAGATGGCAGAGTTGTGGCCTGCCCTATATGGAGTATGGAGATGGCAGAGTGGTGGCCTGCCCTATATGGAGTATGGAGATGGCAGAGTGGTGGCCTGCCCTATATGGAGTATGGAGATGGCAGAGTTGTGGCCTGCCCTATATGGAGTATGGAGATGGCAGAGTGGTGGCCTGCCCTATATGGAGTATGGAGATGGCAGAGTTGTGGCCTGCCCTATATGGAGTATGGAGATGGCAGAGTGGTGGCCTGCCCTATATGGAGTATGGAGATGGCAGAGTGGTGGCCTGCCCTATATGGAGTATGGAGATGGCAGAGTGGTGGCCTGCCCTATATGGAGTATGGAGATGGCAGAGTGGTGGAGAGGGAAGGTTGGTGGTGGCCTGCCCTATATGGAGTATGGAGATGGCAGAGTGGTAGAGAGGGAAGGTTGGTGGGGGCCTGCCCTATATGGAGTATGGAGATGGCAGAGTGGTGGCCTGCCCTATATGGAGTATGGAGATGGCAGAGTGGTGGCCTGCCCTATATGGAGTATGGAGATGGCAGAGTGGTGGAGAGGGAAGGTTGGTGGTGGCCTGCCCTATATGGAGTATGGAGATGGCAGAGTGGTGGCCTGCCCTATATGGAGTATGGAGATGGCAGAGTGGTGGCCTGCCCTATATGGAGTATGGAGATGGCAGAGTGGTGGCCTGCCCTATATGGAGTATGGAGATGGCAGAGTTGTGGCCTGCCCTATATGGAGTATGGAGATGGCAGAGTGGTGGCCTGCCCTATATGGAGTATGGAGATGGCAGAGTGGTGGCCTGCCCTATATGGAGTATGGAGATGGCAGAGTGGTGGCCTGCCCTATATGGAGTATGGAGATGGCAGAGTGGTGGCCTGCCCTATATGGAGTATGGAGATGGCAGAGTGGTGGCCTGCCCTATATGGAGTATGGAGATGGCAGAGTTGTGGCCTGCCCTATATGGAGTATGGAGATGGCAGAGTGGTGGCCTGCCCTATATGGAGTATGGAGATGGCAGAGTGGTGGCCTGCCCTATATGGAGTATGGAGATGGCAGAGTGGTGGCCTGCCCTATATGGAGTATGGAGATGGCAGAGTTGTGGCCTGCCCTATATGGAGTATGGAGATGGCAGAGTGGTGGAGAGGGAAGGTTGGTGGGGGCCTGCCCTATATGGAGTATGGAGATGGCAGAGTGGTGGCCTGCCCTATATGGAGTATGGAGATGGCAGAGTTGTGGCCTGCCCTATATGGAGTATGGAGATGGCAGAGTGGTGGCCTGCCCTATATGGAGTATGGAGATGGCAGAGTGGTGGCCTGCCCTGTATGGAGTATGGAGATGGCAGAGTGGTGGCCTGCCCTATATGGAGTATGGAGATGGCAGAGTGGTAGAGAGGGAAGGTTGGTGGTGGCCTGCCCTATATGGAGTATGGAGATGGCAGAGTGGTAGAGAGGGAAGGCTGGTGGTCGCCTGCCCTATATGGAGTATGGAGATGGCAGAGTGGTAGAGAGGGAAGGTTGGTGGGGGCCTGCCCTATATGGAGTATGGAGATGGCAGAGTGGTGGCCTGCCCTATATGGAGTATGGAGATGGCAGAGTGGTGGCCTGCCCTATATGGAGTATGGAGATGGCAGAGTTGTGGCCTGCCCTATATGGAGTATGGAGATGGCAGAGTTGTGGCCTGCCCTATATGGAGTATGGAGATGGCAGAGTTGTGGCCTGCCCTATATGGAGTATGGAGATGGCAGAGTGGTGGCCTGTCCTATATGGAGTATGGAGATGGCAGAGTTGTGGCCTGCCCTATATGGAGTATGGAGATGGCAGAGTGGTGGCCTGCCCTATATGGAGTATGGAGATGGCAGAGTGGTGGAGAGGGAAGGTTGGTGGTGGCCTGCCCTATATGGAGTATGGAGATGAAGCACTTTTCTACTGTATACCGAGGAGAGACAAAGCTGAAACAAGATGTCAGGAATGTAATGGTAATGCTTCTACTAACACTCAAATGGCCGAGCTAGGAGACGGAACAACATCTCAGCTGCATAACGTGGCCGATTAGTAACGGTATCTACAAACACCACAAATTAAACACTCCTGGCTCCCTTTCATGGAACGTGAATGGTGTGATGTCTGGGGAGAAGAGACCACAATCCCAATCATATACTTTGCGAGAAGCAATCAGGAGATATCAAGTACTCAACAACATTCCCCTGAAACAAGTAGCTAGTTGTGTTGAGTTAATATCGCCACACACAAAGCAAATTAGAGGTTACACAGTCAAAATCATCCACTAGCAAAAGCAAAGACGCCTATGTAATACACAAGATGTGAATCAGTAATGTCACATGCAAAGCAGCCTGTTGTATTATAGCAGCCAGTAGCCAAAGAGCAAGAAAACTGTGTACAGAGACAGATCTCCAGAAGACAGGGAAACAAACCTCCAACATTAAAAGACTATGTCTGATATAAATTGAGTCACCCTCAGTTCTCTTAGCTCTTTTCTGTGAAGGAACAAAAAAGGAGAAAGGTGTGGGTTACACAGGTTCCACGTGACATCATAGCAGACGTCACAACGTGGACATGCATTGTTGCATGGGGAGGGGGGTGGTGAGGGGTCTGCATGCAGAGTGGCCTGGAGCCTCTGGGGGCCACAAGGGCCCTGGAATCCCAGATGTGCAAAACAGGGGACCCAAGACAGGGCTATTAGAGTGGGTGTCTTGAAGGGGTGGGGGGGGTAAAGGTGAAGGGTCATGCAGGGATACAGTACTCAATAGAAACACTAGTCATCATGAAAACCTAGTCCTGTGTCATGCATGTAAATGCAGCAGCCAATGAGGAATCTTCTTTCAACATTCATTCTTCAAAGGCCCTAACTTTTCTTCCTGTCTGGACTGATGTACAAACCAAAAGCATATGTAATGTATCTCATATACGTCATCTCAGTCTGTGCACATGACCAATACCAATGCTGTTGTCATAGACAATGTCTGACTTGAACATGAGGTCAACTCAAAGACCTTGTAGTTTTGTGAGCAGTATTCAAATGAAACCAGGAGAATAAAACGAGGAGAGGGTGAAGTTAGTCTTATGGATGGGAGACTTGGCAGTGGTGTAAGTTAGAATGGGAGTGGAGTGACTACAATACTAATATAATGCACAAGCAGGAGTCGGGACAAGGTCAAAGGTCTGACCTTCCTCATTTGAACCGGCTCCTCAGTGTCCGTCTGCTCAGACTGGAGTTACCCCAGGCATGGAGGAGGAGAGAAGGCATAATGACGTTAGAATCCTCCACTAGGAGCCTCGTCCCCGTCCATAGCAGAGCCATCTGAGGAACTTGTGATCTGAGGTGTGTCTTTGTTACACTATCATTACTGTGACCAATGGAGGGCAGAAATGATGATGCACAGCTATTCTATTTATAACTATAGAAAAATCAGCATTTTATACTTCTCTTATAAATAATACTATGTGATGAATATAGCAATATCGCTGCTGAGACCAGTCTATCTGTAACTTCTATGACCAGTATATCTGTGTGTGAGGGGTGAATGATGATGATCCCTGTACGGCAGGGGATTGTGGGAGTTGTAGTTCCTAGGTGCAGTACCTTGACCTCGGCTGAGCCCTCGTCCACTGCCTCCACGGTGACCTGCAGCTTCCTGTCGTCCTGGCGGGCTGGCAGCCTGATGGGGGTGGAGGTCTGGGGCTGCTGGAGGTCCAGGGGGGCCATGGGGATCCCTGCCTCCATCAGTGCTGCCTGGGAGAAGACTGGGGCGCTGACCGGACGGGCGGCCTTGTGGGTGGCCACCACTGGCAGGAGAGAGACAGGACAGAGGGAGTGTTAGTATTTAGATAGTGGTTTTGTATATAGGGCAGGAGAGAGACGGTCTGCGTGCTTTGAGACCATCAAACCCGGTGTAGTGAGAGGTAAACACACTGACAGAGCGCAGAAGAACATCTTGAACATCCACATATACAAAACAAACTTATAATCAACTCCACACACACACACACACACTCTGAGGCCAGGGCACACACAGACTTCAGGTACACACTGTACCTTCACGAGCCAGCTCAGTCTAGTCTAGAATGAGACTAGCAAGGGGAAAAGCTTGGATGAGTTGTAGGAAGCAACTGTTCACAATATAGAACAGGCAGCAAAGCATGGCCATTACTTCTCAACCGTAGCCAATGATGCAAACAGCAGAAGTTGTCCTGACTCATTGAGTTAATAACCAACGATACAAACAGCAGAAGTTGTCCTGACTCATTGAGTTAATAACCAACGATACAAATAGCAGAAGTTGTCCTGACTCATGGGGTTAATAACCAACAATACAAACAGCAGAAGTTGTCCTGACTCATGGGGTTAATAACCAACGATACAAATAGCAGAAGTTGTCCTGACTCATGGGGTTAATAACCAATGATGTAAATAGCAGAAGTTGTCCTGACTCATTGAGTTAATAACCAACGATACAAATAGCAGAAGTTGTCCTGACTCATGGGGTTAATAACCAACGATGCAAATAGCAGAAGTTGTCCTGACTCATGGGGTTAATAACCAACGATACAAATAGCAGAAGTTGTCCTGACTCATGGGGTTAATAACCAACAATACAAATAGCAGAAGTTGTCCTGACTCATTGAGTTAATAACCAACGATACAAATAGCAGAAGTTGTCCTGACTCATGGGGTTAATAACCAACGATACAAATAGCAGAAGTTGTCCTGACTCATGGGGTTAATAACCAACGATACAAATATCAGAAGTTGTCCTGACTCATGGGGTTAATAACCAATGATGTAAATAGCAGAAGTTGTCCTGACTCATGGGGTTAATAACCAACGATGCAAATAGCAGAAGTTGTCCTGACTCATGGGGTTAATAACCAACGATACAAATAGCAGAAGTTGTCCTGACTCATGGGGTTAATAACCAACGATACAAACAGCAGAAGTTGTCCTGACTCATGGGGTTAATAACCAACAATACAAATAGCAGAAGTTGTCCTGACTCATGGGGTTAATAACCAACGATACAAATAGCAGAAGTTGTCCTGACTCATGGGGTTAATAACCAACGATACAAATAGCAGAAGTTGTCCTGACTCATGGGGTTAATAACCAACAATACAAATAGCAGAAGTTGTCCTGACTCATGGGGTTAATAACCAACGATACAAATAGCAGAAGTTGTCCTGACTCATGGGGTTAATAACCAACGATACAAATAGCAGAAGTTGTCCTGACTCATGGGGTTAATAACCAATGATACAAATAGCAGAAGTTGTCCTGACTCATGGGGTTAATAACCAACGATACAAATAGCAGAAGTTGTCCTGACTCATGGGGTTAATAACCAACGATACAAATAGCAGAAGTTGTCCTGACTCATGGGGTTAATAACCAACGATACAAATAGCAGAAGTTGTCCTGACTCATGGGGTTAATAACCAACGATACAAATAGCAGAAGTTGTCCTGACTCATGGGGTTAATAACCAACAATACAAACAGCAGAAGTTGTCCTGACTCATGGGGTTAATAACCAACGATACAAATAGCAGAAGTTGTCCTGACTCATGGGGTTAATAACCAACAATACAAACAGCAGAAGTTGTCCTGACTCATGGGGTTAATAACCAACGATACAAATAGCAGAAGTTGTCCTGACTCATGGGGTTAATAACCAACGATGCAAATAGCAGAAGTTGTCCTGACTCATGGGGTTAATAACCAACGATGCAAATAGCAGAAGTTGTCCTGACTCATGGGGTTAATAACCAACGATACAAATAGCAGAAGTTGTCCTGACTCATGGGGTTAATAACCAATGATGTAAATAGCAGAAGTTGTCCTGACTCATGGGGTTAATAACCAACGATACAAATAGCAGAAGTTGTCCTGACTCATGGGGTTAATAACCAACGATACAAACAGCAGAAGTTGTCCTGACTCATGGGGTTAATAACCAACAATACAAATAGCAGAAGTTGTCCTGACTCATGGGGTTAATAACCAACGATACAAATAGCAGAAGTTGTCCTGACTCATGGGGTTAATAACCAACGATACAAATAGCAGAAGTTGTCCTGACTCATGGGGTTAATAACCAACAATACAAATAGCAGAAGTTGTCCTGACTCATGGGGTTAATAACCAACGATACAAATAGCAGAAGTTGTCCTGACTCATGGGGTTAATAACCAACGATGCAAATAGCAGAAGTTTTCCTGACTCATGGGGTTAATAACCAACGATACAAATAGCAGAAGTTGTCCTGACTCATGGGGTTAATAACCAACGATACAAATAGCAGAAGTTGTCCTGACTCATGGGGTTAATAACCAACGATGCAAATAGCAGAAGTTGTCCTGACTCATGGGGTTACTGAGCTCACGCCTCACTGTGGTATAGTATTCCTAAAGCCGTTAGAAGTTGTCCTGACTCATGGGGTTAATGAGCCTCACTGTGGTATAGTATTCCTAAAGCCGTTAGAAGTTGTCCTGACTCATGGGGTTAATGAGCTCACTGTGGTATAGTATTCCTAAAGCCGTTAGAAGTTGTCCTGACTCATGGGGTTACTGAGCTCACGCCTCACTGTGGTATAGTATTCCTAAAGCCGTTAGAAGTTGTCCTGACTCATGGGGTTAATGAGCCTCACTGTGGTATAGTATTCCTAAAGCCGTTAGAAGTTGTCCTGACTCATGGGGTTAATGAGGTCACGCCTCACTGTGGTATAGTATTCCTAAAGCCGTTAGAAGTTGTCCTGACTCATGGGGTTAATGAGCCTCACTGTGGTATAGTATTCCTAAAGCCGTTAGAAGTTGTCCTGACTCATGGGGTTAATGAGCCTCACTGTGGTATAGTATTCCTAAAGCCGTTAGAAGTTGTCCTGACTCATGGGGTTAATGAGCCTCACTGTGGTATAGTATTCCTAAAGCCGTTAGAAGTTGTCCTGACTCATGGGGTTAATGAGCCTCACTGTGGTATAGTATTCCTAAAGCCGTTAGAAGTTGTCCTGACTCATGGGGTTAATGAGCCTCACTGTGGTATAGTATTCCTAAAGCCGTTAGAAGTTGTCCTGACTCATGGGGTTAATGAGCCTCACTGTGGTATAGTATTCCTAAAGCCGTTAGAAGTTGTCCTGACTCATGGGGTTACTGAGCTCACGCCTCACTGTGGTATAGTATTCCTAAAGCCGTTAGAAGTTGTCCTGACTCATGGGGTTAATGAGCCTCACTGTGGTATAGTATTCCTAAAGCCGTTAGAAGTTGTCCTGACTCATGGGGTTAATGAGCCTCACTGTGGTATAGTATTCCTAAAGCCGTTAGAAGTTGTCCTGACTCATGGGGTTAATGAGCCTCACTGTGGTATAGTATTCCTAAAGCCGTTAGAAGTTGTCCTGACTCATGGGGTTACTGAGCTCACGCCTCACTGTGGTATAGTATTCCTAAAGCCGTTAGAAGTTGTCCTGACTCATGGGGTTAATGAGCCTCACTGTGGTATAGTATTCCTAAAGCCGTTAGAAGGAAAACTAAATATGTATTTCTTCTATAAAGCAAAGCATAACCAACGACCCATTGGTTCGTCAAACAACATATTTTTCAGGGGAAAATCCCATGACAAAGCACAACCACGTTGTAAAAGTGTTGGACGAATGTTAGTCAGCTTTTCTGGTAAGTTGAGGTTGGAGAGCGGGTGTGAGATCAACATATTGTTTTAGGGCAGCACGCAAAAACTCAAGACGCAAAGTACCTGCAACCGATTTTTTATCCCGCAACACAAACCAATGGTCATCCACATCTCTCTGGGGTTGTGCTGGTCTCTTCTCCTCCTCAACCACCACTCTGGGTTTGGGCTGAACGGCTGGACCTTTGACCACAGTTATGTCAGTATAGACCTGGAGACGCTCACGGAGAGCAACTGATACAAACACACAAACAGAGCTCTTATCTAAGACACAGCTTACATGCATCGTTAAAGTATCAGTAGAAGACCATTTTGCAATTCTCAAAAAAATTCAAACTAGCAATAGTGATCTCAATCTGCGATTGAATTGAATTCCAAATAGATATGCCGGACAAAATGAACTGATGTTTTCGGTAGTTTCAGTCTTTTGGTAGTCTCAGTCTGCAGCTAAAATGAGCAGGAAAAGCAGGGGGATAGGGAAATGAAGAGATGGGGGGGTACCTAATTCTTTAGGGGCAGCATCCAGCAGGACAAACCAGTCATCGTCCACCTCTCTCTGTCTCTGAGGCAGTCTCTGCTGCAGGGTCCTCTCCTCTCTCCACCTCTCCTCCACTATCGTCACCCTTTTCTGGGTTCTCTGCTCTGTGCTCGTCACCATCACGTCAACCACAGGGGCAGGTCTAGTTACCACAGCAACTGATACAGACAGACACAGAGTACCCAGGAGACTCGACTATGATACTCTTACCATTCACAAATTATAACACAGAATCTGATTGTGGCCAAAGCTGCACATATCTGATTAGAGACCCTTTACGACACATCATTATAAAAAATATATAGGGTAATGTGAAGCACAACCGAGCTCAGGATGATGCGGGTAGTGGGTACCTGTTGGCATTTTCACAGGCTCTTGGCGAGAGGCTTCAAAGAGCGTGAACCAATCATCACCCTCCCCTCTCTCTTGGGGAGGCAGTGTTTTCACCAGTTCAACCTCCGGTTGACGTCTGTCCTCCACCACTCTATGTGGTTTCCTAGTTTCCTCCACCACAATCACTGTTCTCCGGGGTACCAGCTCTATAACCTCTCTGTCTACATGGAACGCTGAAATAAAACAAGGATAACAGGCTTATCAATGCCAAGTAATACACAATCTGGGTTCAGCGTTTTACCAAACAAAAAGGGGCAGACGGTGGTCAAGCAGCAATACCCTTGGGTGTGGTCAGTATCTTGGAGGGAGCGCGGTCCCAGAGCACAAACCAATCATCATCCACTTCTTTAGGTGTTACCACAGGCCCCTCCTCCATCTTAACAGTCTCTTCCATGATCCTCACGGTCTTTGGTGGTTTCTGTTCCACTGTCTCCTTCACCACCGTAACAGCTGTGGTGCTCACACCAGAGTAAATCACCACCACTGGTGCAGCTGATAGAGACAGAAACACAGCCCAACAGTCCACAAGGGATCAAGTCTTTTACTAGAACATGTAAATATAATAGTGTAATCCTTGCCAAAAGCTTTTGTGGATAGTCAATAGGCTCACACAACAATTGAGAGCCTTTGGATGCAAGAGAAGGGTTGGTATTTGTATTTCGAGTGGCCAACAGCAAGCTTAGAATGGTCAAAGTACCTGCTACTTTAGGGGCAACATCCAGCTGCAAAAACCAATCATCATCCTGCTCTCTCTGCGGTTGTGTTGCCTTACCCTCCAGGGCAACGTCTTCAGGAAGTGATCGGACTGCTTCCACCACAAACACTCTTGGTTCAGGCTCAATGGTCAGATGTTTGGCGGGCACAACCTCTGGGTATACCCTATCGCTAACAGCCAGGGAAACTGGAGCAAAAAGACACACAGAGAGCTTGATATACCACAACTACTATTTGAGGGTCCTGTTGATGATTGACCAGTCATAACCCAAGAGATATCATGTTCCTAATTCACACAAGAAAAACGCGTAGGTTTGGTTAGTTAGCTTGTTGGCAGTACTGTATGTCTGAGGTACCTGGTGGAACCCCAGCACGTTCTTCACGGACTGCATCCAACAGAACAAACCCCACTGGTGGTACAATGATCGGCTCCTCACGGACATCAGCAAACAGTGTAAACCAATCATCATCTCTCTCTGGTTGTCGCTGCCACTCCTCTACTTCCCGTTCCTGTTGTGGCCTCATCTCCTCCACCAGAACCACCACTGGCTTCTGCTGTTCAGCCTTTACCTCAACCACAGGGCTGATCACATCTGGAGAAACCGGTGTTGGCTCTGCTGGAGCGACTGATACAAACACACATAGTACATACCCTTCAGATTCAGCTAGATGTGTGGGCTCACAAAAAGCCATGTCATCAAAGATCATATTCCCAGATAAACATTCCAAAGTTCATATGGGAAAAGCACTACGGTTAGTCTGCGAGTTTGGTGAGTTGAGTTGGGTATATTTTTGATGGAATCAGGGGCTGAGGCGCAAAGCCTTGAATTGTATGGGGTACCTGGTGGTATATAGGATGTTTCTCTGGGCACGACATCCAGTTGCACAAACCAGTCATTGTCCATTTCTCTTGATGGCTGTGGTGGAAGTATAACTTCTTCTTGACGTCGCTCCTCTTCCATTACAGTCACCCTTCTCTCCTCTCTCTGCTCTACTGTCGTCAACTCAACCACAGAGGAGACGCTTTCCTCAGGGTATACCGGAATACGCTCTTCCACAGAAGCTGATACAAACACACATTCCTCAGATACTGGAAGATAATTGAAATTACTACACAAAGCAATGTATCTGAAGCCCTTCTCTTGGTGGATAGTCAAATGTCTTGTTAGTTATTCTTATTTGAAAGTTTTCTGCAGCATATGAAGCACAGGCTCAGGGGAGATGTTGTTAATATTGTGGTGGGACTGGGAAGCAGTGCATGAAAATCATGGAAGTACCTGACGGAATCACAGATGGTTCTCTGGGAACAATGTCCAGCAGAACAAACCAGCCATCTTCCATCTCTCTCTGTGACAGTTTCTGTTCCAGACGGCTCTGGTCTTCCTGTAACTCCATCTCCTCCACTACAGTCACCCTGGTCTCCTCTCTCTGCACCGCTGTCATCACTTTAACCATGGAAGAGATGGTTTCATCTACGTACACCTGAACTTGCTCTTGCAAAGAAGCTGATAGATAAAGACACCATGAACCGTGAGAGACATGAAGTTCAAAGCCTAGCTCGATGATTAATCAGTCATTGTAGGCCAGTTGTTTCAATCCATAAAATACCAATAATTGAGGCATAGCACAAGCAGCAGGGCTTGATGAAAGTTCTTCATACCTGAAACTGGTGTGGTTGGTACACCTGAAGGAACACGATCAACCAGGTCCAAGAGCATAAACCAATCATCTTCCTGCATTTGCCACAATCTCCGTCCTTCCACCAATCCCCTTTCAGGCTGTTGCTGTGTGGCCTCCACTTCAATGCATTCCCTCTCTGGTGCTCTCTGCTTGACCGTGTCTACTAACACCACAGAGAATCTTGTGGAGACCACAGGCACCAGAGCGGAGTCGGCTGGCATGACTGACAAAGTAGAGACAGCAGTTCTCTCAGCCACACAAATCTATACTGCACCAAAGGTTTATCTTTCAATTGAAATGGCAATTGTTGTAAAACACACAATAGCTGGTTAGCTTTGCGGAGGGAATGTTCGAGATGGAATTGTCGGTAATTGTGTGGGTGGTGGTAAAGCAAGCGTTTCCATAACGGTTTCAAAGGGGAGAAGCAAAGCTGATCGGTTGATGGGACGTACCTGGAGGCTTATAAAGAGTCTTGTGTGGGAGGCTGTCCAGCAGCACAACCCAATCGTCATTGTCTTCTGGCTGGGATGGCTGCATATTCACTTCCACTACCTCTTCTTCTTCTTCTTCTTCTTGGGGCTTCTCCATTTGTCTGACTCTATGTGGAACCCTCTCCACATCCTTTCTGAATTTCACCAAAACTTCCCCCTCTGTATAAAAACCATCTCCCAGCCTTTCCTCTGATAAAATGTCCTCTGATGACTTTTCCTCGAGTGTCTTCTGTGTTCTCCTCATTTCTTCCACTATTCTCACTGTTTTCTTGGTTTTCACCACAGTCTGCTCTCCCTCTCGCAACCTTTCCTCCGACATCTGCCGCATCCTATCCTCTAGACCTCCTTTCACCTCTATCAATCCCTCGCCTGAAATCTTCACCTGTTCCACTCTCTCCTCCTGTTTCTCCTCCCTGACCTTTTCCTGTTCTTGGAGCCACTCCTGCTGAATTGTAACTATCGGTAACCCTAACTTCTCTGCCGCAAATAGTTCATTGAATTTCACCATAAGTTGTCCCTCTTTATAAAAATGGCCTCCTATCTGGTCCTCTGACAACTTCTCAGATGCTTTCTTCTCTAGTTCATCTGGAAGACTCTCATCCTGTGTCACTATAGTCACCTTCTTCCTCCTCCTTTCCACTCTTATCTCTCCTCTCCTTTCCTCAAGCCCCTCTGGCAACCCTTCCACCAAAGCCTGATGCTTCCTCTCCTCTAACCATCCTTCATCCTCTTTCAATCCCTCGTCTGAAACCGCCACCTGTTCCAGCGTCTCCTCCTCCATCCCTCCTTCTTGTTGCCTCATCTCTTTCACTATAGTCACACTATTCTGGGTCCTCAAATCTACTCTCCGTACCACAGAGGAGGTGCTTGCCACATTTGACCACCCTTTTTCAGATTCCTCTGCCTCTTCCATACTCTCCTCTTTTAGTCCCTCATCTTCCCCTGACTCATCTGGCAGCAATCCTTTGAGAAACACCTCCTTTATCTGCTCCTCCAACTCATCTACTTCCTCCACATTCTCTTCCGCTGCCTCTACCACCTCCTCCTCTACCTCCCCCTCCTCTTGTTCTACCCCTCCCTCCTCCTCCTGCCTGGCTTCCACCTCCTCCTGTATCCTCTCCTCCAGCTCATCCACCTCCTGCAGCCGTTCTTCCAAAACCTTCACCTCCCTCAGTCTCTCATCCAGCACCTCTACCTCCCTCAGCTTCTCCACCAGGAACACCCCTTCCTGGAGCCTCTTGATCACCTCCCTCCTCTCCTGCCTAGTCTCCTCCTTCTCCAGGGAGACTGGGGGAGAGACTGAGGAGGGGCAGATTGGGGTTATCAGTAGAGGAAGAACAGGAGTGTAGCCTAATCAGTGTGGTGAAACGTTCAGAACGTTAGACAGAAATTGTGATTCCCTGTTCTACCAGACAGACAATCATGTCTGTTCTGCAAAACTCTATTTCTGTGCTAATGAACAACCGCTAGTGAATGTATGTAGTGTGACGACTCACATGGAGATGTGTCTGCAAACTCAAAGCTGCGGTCCAACTGCATGACCCAGTCATCACTTTGTTCCTGCCTTGGCTGTAGCAGCCTCTCCAGAATTTTGGCCGTGGCCACCTTTGCCACCTGGGCAGAGCGGTATTTGACTGAGGACGTCACAGAAACATTTAGAACAGATCGGATCCCTTACATATGGAAAAATAACGTAGCACGTGAGCACACTGCAAACAGAGGATCATCAGCAAAGCATACTTACCACAGTAGCACAGCTCTACATCAATGAGGGCCAAGCACCATTGATAAGATAGCAACATTAAATAAGCCAGTACATGACAGAGCAACATCTTTAAAGATGTCATCACGGTCGGTGTCGAGCTTAGCAGGTTCACCTTCCATCACTGTCAACTTCTAAAGCACACCTCAACGGAGGATTCATTGTCAAAGTGAGGATGCACACGGTGACAGCTACACCAGGTACAGAATGAGGTTAACAACAGATACCTGGCGGTTTCATCATGGGGTAGGGGACATAGGGAAGGGAGAGTCGTCTGCCCAGCAGGACAGACCAATCCTCCTCTTTCTCCTCCTCCAGTCTCCCCTGCTGCTGTTCATCAGACACTCGTCCCTGCCATGTCGGACTGACAGTCCGACTGACCGTCTGGCCTGTCTCAGTCTCCTGCCATGCCTGTCTGACTGTCTGGACAGACTTGCCATCATCCCAGCTCTGAGTAGAAGTCTCCACAGAGAAAGTCTCCCTCCCTCTGGCTGTTGATAGAACATGAGGTAATGGTGTTACTGCAGTAGTTAATGGTGAAGTTAGATGGAGGAGAGAGTAAGGCAAAGCTCCCCTCCACAGCTCTGCATTTTAGGGGCTTTCAGAGCAAAGCTCCCCTCCACGGCTCTGCATTTCAGGGGTTTTCAGAGTAAAGATCACTGATTTAGTAAGCAAATGGAATTCAATGTATCTGGCAGGCAGATAGCAAATTAAGTTAGTACGAGACTACCACACAATTCTCAGATCTGCAGAGCTAGACGTTTAGTTTCAAGCACAGGAACGGCAGTCTCCTGGACACAATGATGTCCATCATCAAGCACGGACCAAAGAACTGAAGGCTCTCTTTAACAAGCAACACAACACAGACCAAAGACTCTCTTTAACAAGCAACACAACACAGACCAAAGAACTGAAGGCTCTCTTTAACAAGCAACACAACACAGACCAAAGAACTGAAGGCTCTCTTTAACAAGCAACACAGACCAAAGAACTGAAGGCTCTCTTTAACAAGCAACACAACACAGACCAAAGAACTGAAGGCTCTCTTTAACAAGCAACACAACACAGACCAAAGAACTGAAGACTCTCTTTAACAAGCAACACAACACAGACCAAAGAACTGAAGGCTCTCTTTAACAAGCAACACAACACAGACCAAAGAACTGAAGGCTCTCTTTAACAAGCAACACAACACAGACCAAAGAACTGAAGGCTCTCTTTAACAAGCAACACAACACAGATCAAAGAACTGAAGGCTCTCTTTAACAAGCAACACAACACAGACCAAAGAACTGAAGACTCTCTTTAACAAGCAACACAACACAGACCAAAGAACTGAAGGCTCTCTTTAACAAGCAACACAGACCAAAGAACTGAAGGCTCTCTTTAACAAGCAACACAACACAGACCAAATAACTGAAGGCTCTCTTTAACAAGCAACACAACACGGACCAAAGAACTGAAGGCTCTCTTTAACAAGCAACACAACACAGACCAAAGAACTGAAGGCTCTCTTTAACAAGCAACACAACACAGACCAAAGAACTGAAGGCTCTCTTTAACAAGCAACACAACACAGACCAAAGAACTGAAGGCTCTCTTTAACAAGCAACGCAACACAGACCAAAGAACTGAAGACTCTCTTTAACAAGCAACGCAACACAGACCAAAGAACTGAAGGCTCTCTTTAACAAGCAACACAACACAGACCAAAGAACTGAAGGCTCTCTTTAACAAGCAACACAACACAGACCAAAGAACTGAAGGCTCTCTTTAACAAGCAACACAGACCAAAGAACTGAAGGCTCTCTTTAACAAGCAACACAACACAGACCAAAGAACTGAAGGCTCTCTTTAACAAGCAACACAACACAGACCAAAGAACTGAAGGCTCTCTTTAACAAGCAACGCAACACAGACCAAAGAACTGAAGACTCTCTTTAACAAGCAACGCAACACAGACCAAAGAACTGAAGGCTCTCTTTAACAAGCAACACAACACAGACCAAAGAACTGAAGGCTCTCTTTAACAAGCAACACAACACAGACCAAAGAACTGAAGGCTCTCTTTAACAAGCAACACAGACCAAAGAACTGAAGGCTCTCTTTAACAAGCAACACAACACAGACCAAAGAACTGAAGGCTCTCTTTAACAAGCAATACAACACAGACCAAAGAACTGAAGGCTCTCTTTAACAAGCAACACAACACAGACCAAAGAACTGAAGGCTCTCTTTAACAAGCAACACAACACAGACCAAAGAACTGAAGGCTCTCTTTAACAAGCAAAACAACACAGACCAAAGCACTGAAGACTCTCTTTAACAAGCAACACAACACAGACCAAAGAACTGAAGGCTCTCTTTAACAAGCAACACAACACAGACCAAAGAACTGAAGACTCTCTTTAACAAGCAACACAACACAGACCAAAGAACTGAAGACTCTCTTTAACAAGCAACACAACACAGACCAAAGAACTGAAGGCTCTCTTTAACAAGCAACACAGACCAAAGAACTGAAGGCTCTCTTTAACAAGCAACACAACACAGACCAAATAACTGAAGGCTCTCTTTAACAAGCAACACAACACGGACCAAAGAACTGAAGGCTCTCTTTAACAAGCAACACAACACAGACCAAAGAACTGAAGGCTCTCTTTAACAAGCAACACAACACAGACCAAAGAACTGAAGACTCTCTTTAACAAGCAACACAACACAGACCAAAGAACTGAAGGCTCTCTTTAACAAGCAACACAACACAGACCAAAGAACTGAAGGCTCTCTTTAACAAGCAACACAACACAGACCAAAGAACTGAAGGCTCTCTTTAACAAGCAACACAGACCAAAGAACTGAAGGCTCTCTTTAACAAGCAACACAACACAGACCAAAGAACTGAAGGCTCTCTTTAACAAGCAATACAACACAGACCAAAGAACTGAAGGCTCTCTTTAACAAGCAACACAACACAGACCAAAGAACTGAAGGCTCTCTTTAACAAGCAACACAACACAGACCAAAGAACTGAAGGCTCTCTTTAACAAGCAAAACAACACAGACCAAAGCACTGAAGACTCTCTTTAACAAGCAACACAACACAGACCAAAGAACTGAAGGCTCTCTTTAACAAGCAACACAACACAGACCAAAGAACTGAAGACTCTCTTTAACAAGCAACACAACACAGACCAAAGAACTGAAGACTCTCTTTAACAAGCAACACAACACAGACCAAAGAACTGAAGGCTCTCTTTAACAAGCAACACAGACCAAAGAACTGAAGGCTCTCTTTAACAAGCAACACAACACAGACCAAATAACTGAAGGCTCTCTTTAACAAGCAACACAACACGGACCAAAGAACTGAAGGCTCTCTTTAACAAGCAACACAACACAGACCAAAGAACTGAAGGCTCTCTTTAACAAGCAACACAACACAGACCAAAGAACTGAAGACTCTCTTTAACAAGCAACACAACACAGACCAAAGAACTGAAGGCTCTCTTTAACAAGCAACACAACACAGACCAAAGAACTGAAGGCTCTCTTTAACAAGCAACACAACACAGACCAAAGAACTGAAGGCTCTCTTTAACAAGCAACACAACACAGATCAAAGAACTGAAGGCTCTCTTTAACAAGCAACACAACACAGACCAAAGAACTGAAGACTCTCTTTAACAAGCAACACAACACAGACCAAAGAACTGAAGGCTCTCTTTAACAAGCAACACAGACCAAAGAACTGAAGGCTCTCTTTAACAAGCAACACAACACAGACCAAATAACTGAAGGCTCTCTTTAACAAGCAACACAACACGGACCAAAGAACTGAAGGCTCTCTTTAACAAGCAACATAACACAGACCAAAGAACTGAAGGCTCTCTTTAACAAGCAACACAACACAGACCAAAGAACTGAAGGCTCTCTTTAACAAGCAACACAACACAGACCAAAGAACTGAAGGCTCTCTTTAACAAGCAACGCAACACAGACCAAAGAACTGAAGACTCTCTTTAACAAGCAACGCAACACAGACCAAAGAACTGAAGGCTCTCTTTAACAAGCAACACAACACAGACCAAAGAACTGAAGGCTCTCTTTAACAAGCAACACAACACAGACCAAAGAACTGAAGGCTCTCTTTAACAAGCAACACAGACCAAAGAACTGAAGGCTCTCTTTAACAAGCAACACAACACAGACCAAAGAACTGAAGGCTCTCTTTAACAAGCAACACAACACAGACCAAAGAACTGAAGGCTCTCTTTAACAAGCAACGCAACACAGACCAAAGAACTGAAGACTCTCTTTAACAAGCAACGCAACACAGACCAAAGAACTGAAGGCTCTCTTTAACAAGCAACACAACACAGACCAAAGAACTGAAGGCTCTCTTTAACAAGCAACACAACACAGACCAAAGAACTGAAGGCTCTCTTTAACAAGCAACACAGACCAAAGAACTGAAGGCTCTCTTTAACAAGCAACACAACACAGACCAAAGAACTGAAGGCTCTCTTTAACAAGCAACACAACACAGACCAAAGAACTGAAGGCTCTCTTTAACAAGCAACACAACACAGACCAAAGAACTGAAGGCTCTCTTTAACAAGCAACACAACACAGACCAAAGAACTGAAGGCTCTCTTTAACAAGCAAAACAACACAGACCAAAGCACTGAAGACTCTCTTTAACAAGCAACACAACACAGACCAAAGAACTGAAGGCTCTCTTTAACAAGCAACACAACACAGACCAAAGAACTGAAGACTCTCTTTAACAAGCAACACAACACAGACCAAAGAACTGAAGACTCTCTTTAACAAGCAACACAACACAGACCAAAGAACTGAAGGCTCTCTTTAACAAGCAACACAGACCAAAGAACTGAAGGCTCTCTTTAACAAGCAACACAACACAGACCAAATAACTGAAGGCTCTCTTTAACAAGCAACACAACACGGACCAAAGAACTGAAGGCTCTCTTTAACAAGCAACACAACACAGACCAAAGAACTGAAGGCTCTCTTTAACAAGCAACACAACACAGACCAAAGAACTGAAGGCTCTCTTTAACAAGCAACACAACACAGACCAAAGAACTGAAGGCTCTCTTTAACAAGCAACGCAACACAGACCAAAGAACTGAAGACTCTCTTTAACAAGCAACGCAACACAGACCAAAGAACTGAAGGCTCTCTTTAACAAGCAACACAACACAGACCAAAGAACTGAAGGCTCTCTTTAACAAGCAACACAACACAGACCAAAGAACTGAAGGCTCTCTTTAACAAGCAACACAGACCAAAGAACTGAAGGCTCTCTTTAACAAGCAACACAACACAGACCAAAGAACTGAAGGCTCTCTTTAACAAGCAACACAACACAGACCAAAGAACTGAAGGCTCTCTTTAACAAGCAACGCAACACAGACCAAAGAACTGAAGACTCTCTTTAACAAGCAACGCAACACAGACCAAAGAACTGAAGGCTCTCTTTAACAAGCAACACAACACAGACCAAAGAACTGAAGGCTCTCTTTAACAAGCAACACAACACAGACCAAAGAACTGAAGGCTCTCTTTAACAAGCAATACAACACAGACCAAAGAACTGAAGGCTCTCTTTAACAAGCAACACAACACAGACCAAAGAACTGAAGGCTCTCTTTAACAAGCAACACAACACAGACCAAAGAACTGAAGGCTCTCTTTAACAAGCAAAACAACACAGACCAAAGCACTGAAGACTCTCTTTAACAAGCAACACAACACAGACCAAAGAACTGAAGGCTCTCTTTAACAAGCAACACAACACAGACCAAAGAACTGAAGACTCTCTTTAACAAGCAACACAACACGGACCAAAGAACTGAAGGCTCTCTTTAACAAGCAACACAACACAGACCAAAGAACTGAAGGCTCTCTTTAACAAGCAACACAGACCAAAGAACTGAAGGCTCTCTTTAACAAGCAACACAACACAGACCAAAGAACTGAAGGCTCTCTTTAACAAGCAACACAACACAGACCAAAGAACTGAAGACTCTCTTTAACAAGCAACACAACACAGACCAAAGAACTGAAGGCTCTCTTTAACAAGCAACACAGACCAAAGAACTGAAGGCTCTCTTTAACAAGCAACACAACACAGACCAAATAACTGAAGGCTCTCTTTAACAAGCAACACAACACGGACCAAAGAACTGAAGGCTCTCTTTAACAAGCAACACAACACAGACCAAAGAACTGAAGGCTCTCTTTAACAAGCAACACAACACAGACCAAAGAACTGAAGGCTCTCTTTAACAAGCAACACAACACAGACCAAAGAACTGAAGGCTCTCTTTAACAAGCAACGCAACACAGACCAAAGAACTGAAGACTCTCTTTAACAAGCAACGCAACACAGACCAAAGAACTGAAGGCTCTCTTTAACAAGCAACACAACACAGACCAAAGAACTGAAGGCTCTCTTTAACAAGCAACACAACACAGACCAAAGAACTGAAGGCTCTCTTTAACAAGCAACACAGACCAAAGAACTGAAGGCTCTCTTTAACAAGCAACACAACACAGACCAAAGAACTGAAGGCTCTCTTTAACAAGCAACACAACACAGACCAAAGAACTGAAGGCTCTCTTTAACAAGCAACGCAACACAGACCAAAGAACTGAAGACTCTCTTTAACAAGCAACGCAACACAGACCAAAGAACTGAAGGCTCTCTTTAACAAGCAACACAACACAGACCAAAGAACTGAAGGCTCTCTTTAACAAGCAACACAACACAGACCAAAGAACTGAAGGCTCTCTTTAACAAGCAACACAGACCAAAGAACTGAAGGCTCTCTTTAACAAGCAACACAACACAGACCAAAGAACTGAAGGCTCTCTTTAACAAGCAACACAACACAGACCAAAGAACTGAAGGCTCTCTTTAACAAGCAACACAACACAGACCAAAGAACTGAAGGCTCTCTTTAACAAGCAACACAACACAGACCAAAGAACTGAAGGCTCTCTTTAACAAGCAAAACAACACAGACCAAAGCACTGAAGACTCTCTTTAACAAGCAACACAACACAGACCAAAGAACTGAAGGCTCTCTTTAACAAGCAACACAACACAGACCAAAGAACTGAAGACTCTCTTTAACAAGCAACACAACACGGACCAAAGAACTGAAGGCTCTCTTTAACAAGCAACACAACACAGACCAAAGAACTGAAGGCTCTCTTTAACAAGCAACACAACACAGACCAAAGCACTGAAGGCTCTCTTTAACAAGCAACACAACACAAACCAAAGAACTGAAGACTCTCTTTAACAAGCAACACAGACCAAAGAACTGAAGGCTCTCTTTAACAAGCAACACAACACAGACCAAAGAACTGAAGACTCTTTAACAAGCAACACAACACAGACCAAAGAACTGAAGGCTCTCTTTAACAAGCAAAACAACACAGACCAAAGAACTGAAGGCTCTCTTAAACAAGCAACACAGACCAAAGAACTGAAGGCTCTCTTTAACAAGCAACACAGACCAAAGAACTGAAGGCTCTCTTTAACAAGCAACACAACACAGACCAAAGAACTGAAGGCTCTCTTTAACAAGCAAAACAACACAGACCAAAGCACTGAAGACTCTCTTTAACAAGCAACACAACACAGACCAAAGAACTGAAGGCTCTCTTTAACAAGCAACACAACACAGACCAAAGAACTGAAGGCTCTCTTTAACAAGCAACACAACACAGACCAAAGAACTGAAGGCTCTCTTTAACAAGCAACACAGACCAAAGAACTGAAGGCTCTCTTTAACAAGCAACACAACACAGACCAAAGAACTGAAGGCTCTCTTTAACAAGCAACACAACACAGACCAAAGAACTGAAGGCTCTCTTTAACAAGCAACGCAACACAGACCAAAGAACTGAAGACTCTCTTTAACAAGCAACGCAACACAGACCAAAGAACTGAAGGCTCTCTTTAACAAGCAACACAACACAGACCAAAGAACTGAAGGCTCTCTTTAACAAGCAACACAACACAGACCAAAGAACTGAAGGCTCTCTTTAACAAGCAACACAGACCAAAGAACTGAAGGCTCTCTTTAACAAGCAACACAACACAGACCAAAGAACTGAAGGCTCTCTTTAACAAGCAACACAACACAGACCAAAGAACTGAAGGCTCTCTTTAACAAGCAACACAACACAGACCAAAGAACTGAAGGCTCTCTTTAACAAGCAACACAACACAGACCAAAGAACTGAAGGCTCTCTTTAACAAGCAAAACAACACAGACCAAAGCACTGAAGACTCTCTTTAACAAGCAACACAACACAGACCAAAGAACTGAAGGCTCTCTTTAACAAGCAACACAACACAGACCAAAGAACTGAAGACTCTCTTTAACAAGCAACACAACACAGACCAAAGAACTGAAGACTCTCTTTAACAAGCAACACAACACAGACCAAAGAACTGAAGGCTCTCTTTAACAAGCAACACAGACCAAAGAACTGAAGGCTCTCTTTAACAAGCAACACAACACAGACCAAATAACTGAAGGCTCTCTTTAACAAGCAACACAACACGGACCAAAGAACTGAAGGCTCTCTTTAACAAGCAACACAACACAGACCAAAGAACTGAAGGCTCTCTTTAACAAGCAACACAACACAGACCAAAGAACTGAAGGCTCTCTTTAACAAGCAACACAACACAGACCAAAGAACTGAAGGCTCTCTTTAACAAGCAACGCAACACAGACCAAAGAACTGAAGACTCTCTTTAACAAGCAACGCAACACAGACCAAAGAACTGAAGGCTCTCTTTAACAAGCAACACAACACAGACCAAAGAACTGAAGGCTCTCTTTAACAAGCAACACAACACAGACCAAAGAACTGAAGGCTCTCTTTAACAAGCAACACAGACCAAAGAACTGAAGGCTCTCTTTAACAAGCAACACAACACAGACCAAAGAACTGAAGGCTCTCTTTAACAAGCAACACAACACAGACCAAAGAACTGAAGGCTCTCTTTAACAAGCAACGCAACACAGACCAAAGAACTGAAGACTCTCTTTAACAAGCAACGCAACACAGACCAAAGAACTGAAGGCTCTCTTTAACAAGCAACACAACACAGACCAAAGAACTGAAGGCTCTCTTTAACAAGCAACACAACACAGACCAAAGAACTGAAGGCTCTCTTTAACAAGCAATACAACACAGACCAAAGAACTGAAGGCTCTCTTTAACAAGCAACACAACACAGACCAAAGAACTGAAGGCTCTCTTTAACAAGCAACACAACACAGACCAAAGAACTGAAGGCTCTCTTTAACAAGCAAAACAACACAGACCAAAGCACTGAAGACTCTCTTTAACAAGCAACACAACACAGACCAAAGAACTGAAGGCTCTCTTTAACAAGCAACACAACACAGACCAAAGAACTGAAGACTCTCTTTAACAAGCAACACAACACGGACCAAAGAACTGAAGGCTCTCTTTAACAAGCAACACAACACAGACCAAAGAACTGAAGGCTCTCTTTAACAAGCAACACAGACCAAAGAACTGAAGGCTCTCTTTAACAAGCAACACAACACAGACCAAAGAACTGAAGGCTCTCTTTAACAAGCAACACAACACAGACCAAAGAACTGAAGACTCTCTTTAACAAGCAACACAACACAGACCAAAGAACTGAAGGCTCTCTTTAACAAGCAACACAGACCAAAGAACTGAAGGCTCTCTTTAACAAGCAACACAACACAGACCAAATAACTGAAGGCTCTCTTTAACAAGCAACACAACACGGACCAAAGAACTGAAGGCTCTCTTTAACAAGCAACACAACACAGACCAAAGAACTGAAGGCTCTCTTTAACAAGCAACACAACACAGACCAAAGAACTGAAGGCTCTCTTTAACAAGCAACACAACACAGACCAAAGAACTGAAGGCTCTCTTTAACAAGCAACGCAACACAGACCAAAGAACTGAAGACTCTCTTTAACAAGCAACGCAACACAGACCAAAGAACTGAAGGCTCTCTTTAACAAGCAACACAACACAGACCAAAGAACTGAAGGCTCTCTTTAACAAGCAACACAACACAGACCAAAGAACTGAAGGCTCTCTTTAACAAGCAACACAGACCAAAGAACTGAAGGCTCTCTTTAACAAGCAACACAACACAGACCAAAGAACTGAAGGCTCTCTTTAACAAGCAACACAACACAGACCAAAGAACTGAAGGCTCTCTTTAACAAGCAACGCAACACAGACCAAAGAACT
Organism: Oncorhynchus mykiss; assembly: GCF_057628025.1. Classification (NCBI taxonomy): domain Eukaryota; kingdom Metazoa; phylum Chordata; class Actinopteri; order Salmoniformes; family Salmonidae; genus Oncorhynchus; species Oncorhynchus mykiss. Next base: position 10,510,417 of record NC_143023.1, read on the forward strand.
GAAGACTCTCTTTAACAAGCAACGCAACACAGACCAAAGAACTGAAGGCTCTCTTTAACAAGCAACACAACACAGACCAAAGAACTGAAGGCTCTCTTTAACAAGCAACACAACACAGACCAAAGAACTGAAGGCTCTCTTTAACAAGCAACACAGACCAAAGAACTGAAGGCTCTCTTTAACAAGCAACACAACACAGACCAAAGAACTGAAGGCTCTCTTTAACAAGCAACACAACACAGACCAAAGAACTGAAGGCTCTCTTTAACAAGCAACACAACACAGACCAAAGAACTGAAGGCTCTCTTTAACAAGCAACACAACACAGACCAAAGAACTGAAGGCTCTCTTTAACAAGCAAAACAACACAGACCAAAGCACTGAAGACTCTCTTTAACAAGCAACACAACACAGACCAAAGAACTGAAGGCTCTCTTTAACAAGCAACACAACACAGACCAAAGAACTGAAGACTCTCTTTAACAAGCAACACAACACGGACCAAAGAACTGAAGGCTCTCTTTAACAAGCAACACAACACAGACCAAAGAACTGAAGGCTCTCTTTAACAAGCAACACAACACAGACCAAAGCACTGAAGGCTCTCTTTAACAAGCAACACAACACAAACCAAAGAACTGAAGACTCTCTTTAACAAGCAACACAGACCAAAGAACTGAAGGCTCTCTTTAACAAGCAACACAACACAGACCAAAGAACTGAAGACTCTTTAACAAGCAACACAACACAGACCAAAGAACTGAAGGCTCTCTTTAACAAGCAAAACAACACAGACCAAAGAACTGAAGGCTCTCTTAAACAAGCAACACAGACCAAAGAACTGAAGGCTCTCTTTAACAAGCAACACAGACCAAAGAACTGAAGGCTCTCTTTAACAAGCAACACAACACAGACCAAAGAACTGAAGGCTCTCTTTAACAAGCAACACAACACAGACCAAAGAACTGAAGGCTCTCTTTAACAAGCAACACAACACAGACCAAAGACTCAAGAGCTCTGAAGCTGCTGTTAGTCAGTCATAAGCTGTTAGAAGTGAATGGAGCATCAATGTAACTGTAGCTGTGATTGATTGGCAGGTCATTCTGAGCTGCCCTTGGTGAGTCACCAGCGTTGACCCAAGCTGGCCTGAGATTAGGCCTCAGCATAAGGGTTGGAGCTAATGAGATGATGAGAGGACCGACAGAGCGCATGGTTAGATCAAGCTGACTCAAAGCTACAGTACGTAGTTCTCTAGCAAGGCTGAACTGAGGTTGCTCTTTGTAAGCTGAGTCAAAACTTCAATGATGGTCCACATGGTTCCTGATTGGCTACCTGGTGAAAAGAAAGTCTGGGGTTGGTCAGATCCCAGCATGAAGAACCAATCGTCATCCTCGGTCTTGTTTGGACTAGCAGAGAGCTGCGAGGCTTGGAGATCATCATCTCCAGCTACAAGAATGGGACAAGTTGGTGAGAGACTGATCCTGAAGTCGTGCACGCTGGCACGAACATACACATTCCCACACACAAAAAAGCACATACTGTAATACACGCATACACACACCCACACCTTCGTCGATGGTGCGGGACAGCCTCTTGCTGGCGGACCGTGTGAAGCGAGGGGCGGGCCGGGCGATCATGGAACTGGCCTGGCGGGTCTGGGCCTGGGTACGGCCACTGTACCTGAACTTTGACCCCAGCGCCAGGAACCGGGAGCGGGACGACGGGGGCTCCACGGACGACACCCTGAGGGAGGAGAATCACAGTCACTCACAGTTTATAGACATGCTTATTATAATGATTTAGTTTCATAGTTCATAATAGCTTGCCCAGTGATGTGATGAATCAATAAATCACATCACTGGGCCAGCCGAACTCCAGCTTTAGTAAAAGCTTAGTCATGTTCCTCCAATTGGCATACGGCCAGGTGATTTAGACCAACCTCATGTTACCTGAACCATCTTAATCCAGAGCTCCTCCTGTATGACGGACTTGTCACGTACAGTCCTGTGAAAAGGTTTTGCCCCCTTCCTAATTCTCTACTTTGTATATTTTTGATACTGAATGTTATCATATCTTCAAACAAAACATAATATTAGATAAAGGTAACCTGAGTGAACAAATAACACAACAATTACATACTTATTTCATGAACAAAGTTATGTAACACCCAATGTCTGTGTGTAAAAGTCATTGCCCCCTTACACTCAATAACTGGTTCTTCCACCTTTAGCTGCAATGACTCCAACCAGACGCTTCCTATAGTTGTTGATCAGTCTCACGTCTCTGTGCAGGAATCCCCCACCCCCCCAGATGTGGTTGAAGATCTGATAACATTCAGTATCAAAAATATGCACAAATAGAGAAAATCCGTAAGGGGGCAAATATTTTTCACAGCACTGTAGCAGAGTTAAACTACCACCGGTGCTAATAGAGTTACTCTCAGAAAGGTTATGCTGCAGGGGCCAATTAGAATGCACAAGGGATTGGTAACCTGAGAATAGCCCCCTGTTGTCGGGCAGTAATGGGGTGCAGATGACAGAATTAAATAGAACACTTTTATTGTATCTCTATGGAGCAGATGATCCAGGAAGTGGAGTAGGTAGAAGTTGATATGGGATCAGATATTGTTTTAACGTCCTAATGGTTAAGGTCAGGATTGGGGAGTAGGATAATCTGATCCTAGATCTATGGTTAAGGGTAACTTGTTAGTTGGAAGCAGGGTGAGCAGTGGTGTAGCGGAGGTTAAATGCACGTTGGCTCGACTGAACATTTTAGAAGAAGAGAAACGTTTGCATCTATAAGCCAATTTCCTGAAATTATACAAATTTCTCCATGGAGCTAAGAGACATTTTTGCAATTGTAAGGCTAACTTCCTGCAATCCTATGCATTTTGCCATGGCTAATGCTGTGTTCTTTCGCTCAAACATAACAAAATCTCTACTGTTAAATGAATTGTTTAGGGCTTTTTCAATTCTCCCTGACTATCTAGTTTTGTTTTGCTGATTGTTAGTTCTCAAAGATAATATTATTAGACCATTACAGTCAAAGCCCTGTCTAACCCAGGGGGGGGGGGGGGGGGGGGGGGTCTACTAAGCTATATGGAATTGTTTTAAGAAGATCATACCTAGGATCATTTAGCTATTTGATTTTTAATTTTAAGACCCTTGAAGTATCCATCTTTTTATTATTATGAATGAATGATTTGATGAAAATGTGTACTTGGCCTTACTGCTATTAGCACATACAACACATAGAATAACAGATACATGGAGCAACAGATAGTCCCCCCCCCAGAACATCTAAAGGAAGTTTGTTCTGAAGTGTCCTATATCTGAGAGATAGAAGATAGATCAGGAAACTTTATTTGACATGTATTTAACCCCTAAACAGTCTCAATATAGAGTTCCATTCATTTCTTCAACTTAAAGTATAGAGTTCCATTCATTTCTTCAACTTAAAGTATAGGGAAATGATTTGACTCACCGTGAACGGCGATCACAGTTTACCCACCAGCTATTTATTCACCACTGTATCACTGAGGGACAGTGAGTTTCTCACCTGAAGAAGGTATGGTGTTCCACTGAGGCCTTCCACAGCTTCTTGGAGGCCTTGTAGTTGGGCAGCTTGAAGCCGATTGTGCTCTCATACTGTTCTTGTTCAGAGGGACGGACCTTGATGAAGAAGCTGCTTCGCTTGTAGGAGATCTTGAGGACTTTGGGCCAGGGGAAACGATTGATCCTCAGCTTGTCCTTATATACCATGAGACCACCAGAACACACCCCTAGAGTGATGTCCACACCCTCAAGATCCTGTGAGCATGTAGGAAAAGTACATTTGGTAAAGATGATCAATATGTTCTATACACCCTCATCATATACACTATAGGCATCTTTCTGTCACTGTTATTCCTGCATTTACCTCAACATGCCACTAGGAGGCAGCCTCTGCTACACTTTCAGCAGCACAGATTCATCTCTTGTTTGATGATGACAGCGATTTTGTAATTCAAAATCTGTGGCTGCTAGAGTTGCCTAACCTTGTTATTCCCAAATCATGCACTTCGATTTGATAGTTTTCTACTTTTTCTGACCGCTCTTAAAAATATATATATAAAAAATGTTCCTTCTGTAGATAGAAGTGTTCCAGTCCTAGATTCCAGAACATCTTAAAGTGTACCTTGGCTTGGTGCAGATCCACTCCATACATAGACAGCTTCTTGGCATTCTCCAGAAACAACATGTCTGCCTGGGCTGGACTCATGGATCTGGAGACAAACACAGAGATGGGTACAGCAGGTATCCTAGTGGTCAGAGGGTTGGGCCAGGAACTGAAAGGTTGCTGGATTGAATCCCTGAGCTGACAAGGTTGTCTGTTGTTCTGCCCCTGAATAAGGCAGTTAACCCACTGTTCCCCAGTAGGCCGTCATTGTAAATAAGAATTTGTTCTTAACTGACTTGCCTAGTTAAATAAAGGTTACAGAGAAGAAGAGGTAATGTAAACAGGTCCGGTGTAGAGCATGGTGCTTGCAACGCCAGGGTTGTGGGTTCGATATAGTCTGGTCCTCCCTCGTCTTTCCTACATTACTCCAGTATATAGTCTGGTCCTCCCTCGTCTTTTCTACATGACTCCAGTATAGAGTCTGGTCCTCCCTGGTCTTTCCTACATTACTCCAGTATATAGTCTGGTCTTTTCTACATTACTCCAGTATATAGTCTGGTCCTCCCTGGTATTTCTACATTACTCCAGTATATAGTCTGGTCCTCCCTGGTATTTCTACATTACTCCAGTATATAGTCTGGTCCTCCCTGGTATTTTGTACATGATAGTTCCAGTATAGAGTCTGGTCCTCCCTGGTCTTTCCTACATTACTCCAGTATATAGTCTGGTCTTTTCTACATTACTCCAGTATATAGTCTGGTCCTCCCTGGTCTTTTCTACATTACTCCAGTATATAGTCTGGTCCTCCCTGGTATTTCTACATTACTCCAGTATATAGTCTGGTCCTCCCTGGTATTTCTACATTACTCCAGTATAGAGTCTGGTCCTCCCTGGTCTTTTCTACATGACTCCAGTATATAGTCTGGTCCTCCCTGGTCTTTTCTACATGACTCCAGTATATAGTCTGGTCCTCCCTGGTATTTCTACATTACTCCAGTATATAGTCTGGTCCTCCCTGGTATTTCTACATTACTCCAGTATATAGTCTGGTCTTTTCTACATTACTCCAGTATATAGTCTGGTCCTCCCTGGTCTTTTCTACATGATAGTTCCAGTATAGAGTCTGGTCCTCCCTGGTATTTCTACATTACTCCAGTATATAGTCTGGTCCTCCCTCGTCTTTTCTACATTACTCCAGTATAGAGTCTGGTCCTCCCTGGTCTTTTCTACATGATAGTTCCAGTATAGAGTCTGGTCCTCCCTGGTATTTCTACATTACTCCAGTATATAGTCTGGTCCTCCCTGGTATTTCTACATTACTCCAGTATAGAGTCTGGTCCTCCCTGGTCTTTTCTACATTACTCCAGTATATAGTCTGGTCCTCCCTCGTCTTTTCTACATTACTCCAGTATAGAGTCTGGTCCTCCCTGGTCTTTTCTACATGATAGTTCCAGTATAGAGTCTGGTCCTCCCTGGTATTTCTACATTACTCCAGTATATAGTCTGGTCCTCCCTGGTATTTCTACATTACTCCAGTATAGAGTCTGGTCCTCCCTGGTCTTTTCTACATGACTCCAGTATATAGTCTGGTCTTTTCTACATGACTCCAGTATATAGTCTGGTCCTGCCTGGTCTTTCCTACATTACTCCAGTATATAGTCTGGTCTTTCCTACATTACTCCAGTATATAGTCTGGTCTTTTCTACATTACTCCAGTATATAGCCTGGTCTTTTCTACATGACTCCAGTATATAGTCTGGTCTTTTCTACATGACTCCAGTATATAGTCTGGTCCTGCCTGGTCTTTCCTACATTACTCCAGTATATAGTCTGGTCTTTTCTACATTACTCCAGTATATAGTCTGGTCTTTTCTACATGACTCCAGTATATAGTCTGGTCCTGCCTGGTCTTTCCTACATTACTCCAGTATATAGTCTGGTCTTTTCTACATTACTCCAGTATTTAGTCTGGTCTTTTCTACATTACTCCAGTATATAGTCTGGTCTTTTCTACATTACTCCAGTATATAGTCTGGTCTTTTCTACATTACTCCAGTATATAGTCTTGTCCTCCCTGGTCTTTTCTACATGACTCCAGTATATAGTCTGGTCTTTCCTACATTACTCCAGTATATAGTCTGGTCTTTTCTACATTACTCCAGTATATAGTCTGGTCCTCCCTGGTCTTTTCTACATGACTCCAGTATATAGTCTTGTCCTCCCTGGTCTTTTCTACATTACTCCAGTATATAGTCTGGTCTTTCCTACATTACTCCAGTATATAGTCTGGTCTTTTCTACATGACTCCAGTATATAGTCTGGTCCTCCCTGGTCTTTTCTACATTACTCCAGTATTTAGTCTGGTCTTTCCTACATTACTCCAGTATATAGTCTCGTCTTTCCTACATTACTCCAGTATATAGTCTGGTCTTTTCTACATGACTCCAGTATATAGTCTGGTCCTCCCTGGTCTTTTCTACATGACTCCAGTATATAGTCTGGTCCTCCCTGGTATTTCTACATTACTCCAGTATATAGTCTGGTCTTTTCTACATTACTCCAGTATATAGTCTGGTCTTTTCCACATTACTCCAGTATATAGTCTGGTCTTTCCTACATTACTCCAGTATATAGTCTGGTCTTTTCTACATGACTCCAGTATAGAGTCTGGTCCTCCCTGGTATTTCTACATTACTCCAGTATATAGTCTGGTCTTTTCTACATTACTCCAGTATATAGTCTGGTCCTCCCTGGTCTTTCCTACATTACTCCAGTATATAGTCTGGTATTTCTACATTACTCCAGTATATAGTCTGGTCCTCCCTGGTCTTTTCTACATGACTCCAGTATATAGTCTGGTCCTCCCTGGTATTTCTACATTACTCCAGTATATAGTCTGGTCCTCCCTGGTCTTTTCTACATGATAGTTCCAGTATATAGTCTGGTCTTTTCTACATTACTCCAGTATATAGTCTGGTCCTCCCTGGTCTTTCCTACATTACTCCAGTATATAGTCTGGTCTTTTCTACATGACTCCAGTATATAGTCTGGTCCTCCCTGGTCTTTCCTACATTACTCCAGTATAGAGTCTGGTCCTCCCTGGTATTTCTACATTACTCCAGTATATAGTCTGGTCCTCCCTGGTCTTTTCTACATGATAGTTCCAGTATAGAGTCTGGTCCTCCCTGGTATTTCTACATTACTCCAGTATAGAGTCTGGTCCTCCCTGGTCTTTTCTACATGACTCCAGTATATAGTCTGGTCCTCCCTGGTATTTCTACATTACTCCAGTATATAGTCTGGTCCTCCCTGGTCTTTTCTACATGATAGTTCCAGTATATAGTCTGGTCCTCCCTGGTATTTCTACATTACTCCAGTATATAGTCTGGTCCTCCCTGGTATTTCTACATGATAGTTCCAGTATATAGTCTGGTCCTCCCTGGTCTTTTCTACATGATAGTTCCAGTATATAGTCTGGTCCTCCCTGGTATTTCTACATTACTCCAGTATATAGTCTGGTCCTCCCTGGTATTTCTACATTACTCCAGTATATAGTCTGGTCCTCCCTGGTCTTTTCTACATTACTCCAGTATATAGTCTGGTCCTCCCTGGTATTTCTACATTACTCCAGTATATAGTCTGGTCCTCCCTGGTCTTTTCTACATGATAGTTCCAGTATAGAGTCTGGTTCTCCCTGGTATTTCTACATTACTCCAGTATAGAGTCTGGTCCTCCCTGGTCTTTTCTACATTACTCCAGTATAGAGTCTGGTCCTCCCTGGTCTTTTCTACATGACTCCAGTATATAGTCTGGTCCTCCCTGGTATTTTGTACATGATAGTTCCAGTATATAGTCTGGTCTTTTCTACATGACTCCAGTATATAGTCTGGTCCTCCCTGGTCTTTTCTACATGACTCCAGTATATAGTCTGGTCTTTTCTACATGACTCCAGTATATAGTCTGGTCCTCCCTGGTATTTTGTACATGATAGTTCCAGTATATAGTCTGGTCCTCCCTGGTCTTTTGTACATGATAGTTCCAGTATAGAGTCTGGTCCTCCCTGGTCTTTTCTACATGATAGTTCCAGTATATAGTCTGGTCCTCCCTGGTCTTTTGTACATCATAGTTCCAGTATATAGTCAGTCCTCCCCTGGTTCTTACCTGTATGTGCGGTGCAACTCCATGACCTTGTCCTCCAGCTCTTTGCCCTGTCCCGGGGCCAGCCTCAGCTCCTTGGTATAGTGAGAGCCGTGGACCTCTGGATCATACTCCCCCAGCTCAGACTGGGCCGTGTAGGAGCCTAGCATGGCCAGAGTTACAAAGGAGCATGGCAGCAGGCCACTCAGGATGTCTTTACGCAGCTGTAGACACAGGTAGTACCTGCGAGAGGGAGTGAGAGAGAGGGAGGGGTAGATGGAGAGAGAGAGGGAAAGGGGGTTGGAGAAAGAGAGAGGGGGTGGAAGGAGAGAGAAAGGGGGTGGGTGAGACAGAGGGGTGGAAAGAGCAGGAGCAAGAGAGCAGAGGGGGGGGGTGAAGAGAGGAGGGGTGAAGGGTGAGAGGAAAGAGAGAGAGAGAGAGAGAGAGAGAGAGGAGAGACGAGAGGTGAAGGGTGAGAGAGATATTGCGAGGGGGTGGAGGGTGAGCAAGAGGGGTTGGAGGGAGAGAGTGCGAGGGGGCGGAGGAGGGAGGGAGAGAGCAAGGGGGTGGAGGAGGGAGGGAGAGAGAGCGAGAGCGAGGGGGTGGAGGAGGGAGGGAGAGCGAGCGAGGGGGTGGAGGAGGGAGGGAGAGAGAGAGAGCGGGGGGTGGAGGAGGGAGGGAGAGAGAGCGGGGGGTGGAGGAGGGAAGGAGAGAGTGCGAGGGGGTGGAGGAGGGAGAGAGAGAGCGAGGGGGTGGAGGAGGGAGAGAGAGAGCGAGGGGGTGGAGGAGGGAGAGAGAGCGAGGGGGTGGAGGAGGGAGAGAGAGCGAGGGGGTGGAGGAGGGAGAGAGAGCGAGGGGGTGGAGGAGGGAGAGAGAGCGAGGGGGTGGAGGAGGGAGAGAGAGCGAGGGGGTGGAGGAGGGAGAGAGAGCAAGGGGGTGGAGGAGGGAGGGAGAGAGCGAGGGGGTGGAGGAGGGAGGGAGAGAGCGAGGGGGTGGAGGAGGGAGGGAGAGAGCGAGGGGGTGGAGGAGGGAGGGAGGGAGAGCGAGGGGGTGGAGGAGGGAGGGAGGGAGAGCGAGGGGGTGGAGGAGGGAGGGAGGGAGAGCGAGGGGGTGGAGGAGGGAGGGAGGGAGAGCGAGGGGGTGGAGGAGGGAGGGAGGGAGAGCGAGGGGGTGGAGGAGGGAGGGAGAGCGAGGGGGTGGAGGGAGAGAGAAAGAGGAAGGGGGGGTTAAGGGAAAAAGAGAGAGAGAGGGGGGCGAGGGTGGAGAGAGAGAGAGAGAGTGAAGAGAGAGAGGGAGGGGAATGGGAGTTAACCACTGACACCCTGAAATTGAGTTACCGGCAGATATTTAGATGTGTGTGTAGATTAACCTGGTGAGGTCTTCTGTGAGCTGAGCTGGGTCAGGAGGGTAGAACTTCACGTTGAAAGTGAACTCGTATGTATAATCTGGAGATGAAAATACAGTGTGAGTATTGTTGGTAATTTGAGTTAGAAACATGTATTTACTGTAGGTCATCGTATTGACATCACCCACCTGCCACCTGTTTCCGGATCTCTTTGGAGGCGTCCAGCCATGTCTGTAAATGACAGCGGGAGAACAGACTCAATGAACGCCACCGTACTGTAAGAAAGTCATTTTGCCCTATGTGGTGAAACTGCACCTTCCATCCTATAGGTACTGTTTCTCTAATGGGCAAGAACATGCAGTCAAACTACACTCAAAACGACCCACTCACTGAACATATCTTTCTCTCCCAAAGGAAATCTCCACAGATGAGATGCCATCTACCCTCCTTTCACTTGGAAGGTTAAGATTACTGTTCCCCACTTCACCCTAGATGAGCAGCCCATTGTTAAACCAGACAAAGTGTACTCTACCCTGGAGGTGGGGGTATCCCAGACGGCCAGGCCACAGTAGTCTCTCTCCAGCAGGTTGAGGTGGTCACACACCTTCACAAACAGATCTGAGCCCGTCGCATGTTTCTACACAGGGAGACAGAGACCAATCACACAAACATTCAGTAAGGAAGAAATATTACTGGTTGTACTCACAAACGATCACAGCTATGCATTCAGTAAGGAAGAAATATTACTGGTTGTACTCACAAACGATCACGAATAACCATTCAGTAAGGAAGAAATATTACTGGTTGTACTCACAAACCATCACGAATAACCATTCAGTAAGGAAGAAATATTACTGGTTGTACTCACAAACGATCACGAATAACCATTCAGTAAGGAAGAAATATTACTGGTTGTACTCACAAACCATCACGAATAACCATTCAGTAAGGAATAAATATTACTGGTTGTACTCACAAACCATCACAGCTATGCATTCAAAAATATTAAGTCAGAAACAGCGTTGAGGGGCAATTATTTGAAGTGTAGAAAAGACTAGAACAAGGCTGAAAAGACAACGGTGTATTTGAGAAGTGTCTTACACCGAGCTCACACTCAAACAGAGTGTCGTCCAGGAGGGTGACTTTACACTGCATGATCCGCGGACGCTTGGAGGGTTTGGCCTCCTCTGCTAAAGCCATCTTGTCTTCTCCATTAGTGTTCTCCCCTTCCCCTCCGTTTGCCTCTCCCTCCTCCTCCTCCATCTGCTCGGCTGGCTCTTCCTCTGTTTCTTCTTTCTTCTCTTTCTCCTCTACTCCCGCCTCCTTCTCTTCCCCCTCTACCACCTCCTTCTCTACCTCGGCGTTCACCTTCTGCTCCGCCTGTGCTGGCTAGGGGGTCACAGAAAGGTCATATGACAGACATGTTGTCAGGATTTTTCATTTCTAATTAAAGACAGTTACATTTATGTAATAGACAGAGTGACTCAAAATATAATGCAGTCATTATCCTCAGGAAATAAGGACAAGTGACTTTCAGTGTAGCTGTTAGAGAGAAGAGATGGCGCGCACTGCAGTCCTTCTTCTGTGTTAGAACAAACAACTTTCACACCGCCATGCTCTTCTCTCTTCCAACTACACTTCAACTCTTGTCCTTGATTATAGTGCTGAGAATTGGTTTGTTTTTTTAAGTCGGTCCGGTTTTGGTTCGATTATTAAAAAATAATCTCAGTTTTTGATTTCGGTTTCTATAAAACATTTTTTTACAATAAATGCAGCATGCATTATGTGGGTTAAAGGTTGTAACAACACAGAATCAAACCATGAATAAAAAGTCCCATGATGGTAATGACTGACCTTTGCTTATCACCTATTAACCATTTCTTCACAGTAATTTACTTTAATAAAATATTTATTTTATTTGATGACTTTATTATTTCATTCCAAGTCATCATCTCATCTGTACAGAGCTGCTGCCTATGCTGTCTGACAAAATCACTATTTTAGCATTTCTTCAAAGTAAATAAGGCATACTTTTATGCTTAATACCAACTTTCAATCACTTAGATGATGTATTTTCAGGTAGAGATACCTCGCGAAGCAACTGCTCTCTATCCCTCTCTCTTGTTCTCTCCTCTCTGCTCCACACAGACCGAGACCGGACAAGCAATGGATTACGTTCATTGTAGTTAATTACCACATTTCTGCTGTAAACTATGTTGAATTTTGGTCTGTTGGAAACTTCAACTCCCTACTACATCGTCACACAAACTGAGCATCAAGTTGTTGTTTTTTCGCTCAGCACTACTAGATTAGTAGTACTAGATTACTATGTAACAGCAATGTTACTTCAGTTATTAAATAATAACTTGAAGCGGTACTTTTCCTAACACAGACTAGATCTAGGCGGCTCTAGACCTGCACAGACCAGCCTAGTCAGTTCTACTGAGTCAGCAGCCCACCCCAGTCAAGCACCAAACTAGTTGATGTTCTGTCCTGTACCTCTCTCTCCTGCTACGCTGAGTGTCTTCAGTGTAGCTATTCTCTGAATGCTATGTTGTTGATCAGACTCTGGGTAACATGTTCCTTCAGTTTCTGTGCTTGATGTTCACTTCACTTATTTTTACTCCAGTCTCTCACTTGAGACTCATTGGCCTACATCTTCAGTCTGCTGCAATGCAGCCCCTCAATGTGCAAAATAATAACAACATTGTAAAAAAATATATTAAAAAATGGGAAGGCAACTCATTGACACGTTTAATAATATACTGATCAAAAATATAAACGCAGCAATTTCAGTTACAGTTCATATAAGTAAAAAAGTCAATTAAAATAAAGTCAATTCAGCATGGCAACAGCACACTCCCTCAACACGTGAGACATCTGTGGCTTTGTGTTGTGTGACAAAACTGTACATTTTAGAGTGGCCTTTTATTGTCCCTAGCACAAGGTGCACCTGTGTAATGATCATGCTCTTTAATCAACTTCTTGATTATACCACACCTGTCAGGTGGATGAATTATCTTGACAAAGGAGAAATGCTCACTATCAGGGATGTAAAACCAATTTGTGCACACCATTTGAGAGAAAATAAGCATTCTGTGCATATGGAACATTTCTGGGAGCTTTTATTTCAGCTCATGAAACATGGGACCAACACTTCACATGTTGCGTTTATATTTTTGTTCAGTGTAGGTATGATAATTCTGCATTTTTGTTTTTTGCGCACTGCAAAAGCTGTCTCCCACAATCTAAATCAGAACAAAAAAAACCCAGCAGGATAGCATTCCCCAAGTAACAGAGTTGTGCACCCATGCCCTAGGTGAGAAGTTCACTGTGTCTGTCTCCCTCACTCACCTGTGTCTCTGCACTGCTGATGGAGTGATGGTCCTGGTCCTCTACCGGCTCCTCCTGCCTCTCCTGTTCAGCCTCCCCCTCCGCCTCTGCTCTGAGCTCTGGCTCCGGGGCCGCGATGGGGGCTTTCACCTGCACCTCTGTTGTGGACTGCTCCCCTGCTTTGTGCTCCTCCCCTGCTTTCTTTTTGCCCTTCCGTTTTTTCTTCTTTAACTCTTTATTCTCCTCGTTCTTCTTTACCTCTTTATTCGCCTCGTTCTTCTTCCCCTTCTCCTCCTCTTTATTTTCTTTCTCTTTCTTCTTCCCCTTTTGCGTTTTTTTTGTTGTCTTTTCCTCACCTTTCTTCTTCTCCTCTTTCTTTGCTGACTCCTCTTCGTCTTTTGTCTTCTTCTCCTCTTTCTTCGCTTCCTCCTCTTTCTTCTTCTTCTCTGCTTTCTTTGCTGCCTCTTCCTCCTCTTTCTTTGCTTCCTCTTCCTCCTCTTCCTTCTTCTCTGCTTTCTTTGCTGCCTCTTCCTCTTCTTTCTTCTTCTTCTCTGCTTTCTTTGCTGCCTCTTCCTCTTCTTTCTTCTCCTCTGCTTTCTTTGCTTCCTCTCCCTCCTCTTTCTTCTTCTCCTCTTTCTTTGCTGCCTCTCCCTCCTTCTCTGCTTTTTTTGCTGCCTCTCCCTCTTTCTTCTTCTTCTTCTCCTCCTCCTTTTTCTCTGCTGCCTCTTCCTCTTGATTCTGCTGCTCTGCCTCTTTCTTCGTTACCCCTTCCTCTTCTTTTTTCTTCTTCTCTGCTTTCTTTGCTGCCTCTTCCTCCTCTTTCTTCTTCGCTTTCCTTGCTGCTTCTTCCTCCTCTTTCTTCTTCTTCTCTGCTTTCTTTGCTGCCTCTTCTTCCTCTTTCTTCTTCTTCTCTGCTTTCTTTGCTGCCTCTTTCTCTTCTTTCTTCTTCTTCACTGCCTCTTTCTTTGCTGCTTCTTCCTCTTCTTTCTTCTTCTTCTTCTCTGCTTTCTTTGCTGCTTCTTCCTCCTCTTTCTTCTTCTCTGCTTTCTTTGCTGCTTCTTCCTCTTTCTTCTTTGCTTTCTTTGCTGCTTCTTCCTCCTCTTTCTTCTTCTCTGCTTTCTTTGCTGCTTCTTCCTCCTCTTTCTTCTCCCCCCTTTCCTCTGCCTCTTTCTTCTCCTCCCCCTTGGCCTGCTCTAACTTTTCCTCCTTTGTTCCAGCCTCTGCCTTCTCTTTCCTGTCCTTCTCCGCCTTCTCGACCTCAGCCCACTCTACGTCTGAGCACTGCGAGCGCCGCTTGAGGAAGGAGGAGAAGAGGCGTGAGAGGCCGCGGCTGGCTGAGGTGCGCTGGCGGGGCTTCACTAGCTGCTCCTCCTCAGTGGTGGTGGTGAAGATGGGGCTCTCTGTGGAGCCAGGCTCTGAGTCCTGCTCCTGGGTCTTCTGGCTGGGCTTCTCCCTCTCTGGCTCCGGTGCTGCTGCCTCTGGGCTCGGCTTGTTCTCCGGTTCTCTCTCTGTTTCTGGCTCTGGGCTCGGCTTGTTCTCCGGTTCTCTCTCTGTTTCTGGCTCTGGGCTCTGCTTGTTCTCCAGTTGTATCTCTGCCTCCGAGCTCTGCTTGTTCTCCGGTCTTCTCTCTGCCTCTGCTACACTGGGCTTCGGCTTGCCCTCTGTGTCCGCCTCGCCCACCGCGCTAGCCTCTGTTGTCATGGTACACACTGCAGAACATGACATGGAGTAGTTAGCGATAGGAAAGAGAAAGCTTTGTGTGTTGTCATGTTGGATGATGCACAGCAACATACACACAAGCAAGACATGATTATGGACAGTCAACAGTGATGCACTGGTGCCATTCTATAGCATGAGCTACTACTACGTTTTGTCAGACTTGAGTACTCGATCAAATATGCCACAAACACGTTTTCATATGGAGTTATGAGTGTATCCCACTCCACAATGGCACCTCTTGTTGAATGAGTGTGTGTATGTGTGTGTGAGTGTCTGGGAGGACCTCTTGAGAGACAGGCAGCTCACGACAGTGTGTGTCTATCAGAGGCTCATTAGAAACACACACAATGTAGTCTTTCTGCTCCGTAGCAGCCTGGAAGTCTATTAGTACAGCTCCAGTCAGTATCATCCTCAGCACTAACCCAACACGGCTCTTTCATCCGTCCGCTGTGGCCCCGCCGGCTTCATACGGTGGGCCAAGATGTCCCAATGTAACATTGCATGACAATGCATCACTAAATTGGTTTAGAAATTCACAGGACATACAGGGCTTCTGAGAAGTAAATGGCCAGTTACTGAGTTCACTTCACTGTGTGAACTTGTCTTGCAGTTGTGAGGCTGTCATTGAAAGAGTTGCAGCAGCATCAACGTACTTGTGTTAGATCATAGCAGTTCATCATCATATGTCTAGTAGCCCTCCATGCAGTGTTACCAGAGATTGCATCTACTTAGCCCACTGTTAGCATCTAGGCTAGTCTGATGCTGCTAGTTGTTGTCATTGCTCAACATCTAGGCTAGTAGTTCATTAAATGTCTAGGTCTGCCATACAGTGGGGGGCAGGGAGACACTTTGCTAGACAGGATGGCAGATCTTCCAGCTGCACACACACGGCTGTCCTTACCCCAGAGGGTGCCTGACACACATACAGTGCTCCATCGCTATAGGGACAGCAGGGGTATGGGGAGGAGAGGAGGGGAGGGGGGACCACAGAGACCAAATCCTCTTTAGTCCTCCCATTGTTTGTGTCTGGTGACCAATAACTGTGGTGCACTCTAACTAATCCAGCCCTTCCCTTCCCCCACCGCAACAACCCCCCCATGGGCCTGTTCCCTAGGTCAACCCAAACACACACACACACACACACACACACACACTGAGCCGCGTGGTGTACGCCTCAGTGCTCAGGATCTCCTCTGGGTCTTTTAATGTAGCGTAATCTCAATGGTAATAGTCAGGAAACAGACATGGTGTTAATGGACCAGATGAGACGTCTTGTGTCTGCTGCTGCCTCCTGCATGACTGCCTCCTCCATTGTCTTCACTAGGTAACATCTAGATTCTCTGCTAAAGGCCAGGTGAGCAGCTCTGGTCTGGCTTCTAACCTGGGGAAGTAACAGGGACTCTCACAACCACACTGTGTCCCAAATTGTACCCTATCCACTATGTAGTGCACTACTTTTGACCCGGGCCCAACTACTTTTGACCAGTCAAAAATAGAGCAATATACAGGAAATAACGGTACTTCTGCCAATCTTCATCAAACTGGTACCCTTTTGAAAACACTTTTCCATAGTACATAGAGACCCTATCATTTCTCACATCTATAATGTTCTACCTCCAGTAGGCCAGCTGACATCCCGATCATCATTACTACTGTATAAATCAACCATCATTACTCCTGTATACATCAACCATCATTAGACTAACTAGCTGCCAGAGATAAAGATTGCCCTGCAGAAATGGGTGAACAGCGTGTTCAGCTGTTGGGTCAGGTGCACGTCAGATGCTCCGACCATCTGTGTGTCTCCCAAATGGCACCCTATTCCCTTCATAGTCCACTATGGCCCTGGTCAAAAGTAGCGCACCATGTAGGGAATAGGGTGCCATTTGGGGTGCACGTATGACTAAAGAAAGGGAAGGGGGGTTTGAATAAGATGCTATAGGAAAGGAGTTAAGATGACGTCGGAGAAGAAGGCTGACATTTTACGTGTTTCTATCCAATTGTGTTTTTGTTTGTTTCTTTGTATTGTTTGTAACTTATTTTTTTACTTATTTTGTATATACTGTTGCTACTACCGTCTCTTATGACCGAAAATAACTTCTGGACATCAGAACTGCGATTACTCACCACGAACCGGCAGACAGATTTTTTTCTTTAACGAGTCCGACGAGCCCAATGTGAATGACATACTGCTTTCCCGGGAACAGGCCCAGATCCCTGTCATTTGCGTGAAGAGAAGGCTGAGAAAAAGGGGCCGGAAGGGTGGGCTGCCTTCTGAGAATTAGTAGGCGATCGAATAAACCCCCACTGCCTTCCATTCTGCTAGCAAACGTGCAATCTTTGGAAAATAAAATAGATGACCTACGCGGAAGATTGAACTACCAACGGGACATTCAGAACTGTAATATCTTTGCTTCATGGAGTCGTGGCTGAGCGACCACATTATCAACATACAGCTGGCTGGATATACGCTGTATCGGCAGGATAGAACAGCGGCGTCTGGTAAGACAAGGGGCGGCGGACTATGTATTTTTGTAAATAACAGCTGGTTCACGATATCTAAAGAAGTCTCAAGGTTTTGCTCGCCTGAGGTAAAGTATCTCATGATAAGCTGTAGACCACACCATCTACCTAGAGAGTTTTCATCTGTATTTTTCGTAGCTGTCTACATAACACCACAGACTGATGCTGGCACTAAGACCGCAATAAATTAGCTGTATTTGCCATAAGCAAACAAGAAAACGCTCACCCAGAGGCGTCGCTCCTATTGGCCGGGGACTTTAATGCGGGGAAACTTAAATCTGTCTTTTTTTATCAGCATGTTTCTATCAGCATGTTAAATGTGCAACCAGAGGGGAAAAAAACTCTGGACCACCTTTACTCCACACACAGAGATGCATACAAAGCTCGCCCTCCATTTGGCAAATCTGACCATAATTCTATCCTCCTGATTCCTGCTTACAAGCAGATGCTAAGCTACATGAGTGTTCTGCTAGCACAGACTGGAATATGTTCCAGGATTCCTCCGATGGCATTGAGGTGTACACCACATCAGTCATTGATTTCATCAATAAGTGCAACGATGATGTCGCCCCCACAGTGACCGTACGTACATACCCCAACCAGAAGCCATGGATTACAGGTAACATTTGCACTGAGCTAAAGGCTAGAGGAACGGGACTGTATAACCCGGAAGCTTATAAGAAATCCCGCTATGCCCGCCGACGAACCATCAAACAGGCAAAGCGTCAATACAGGACTAAGATCGGATCGTACTACACCGGCTCTGACGCTGGTCGGATGTCGCAGGGCTTGCAAACCATTACAGACTACAAAGGGAAGCACAGCTGGGGGCTACCCAGTGACACGAGCCTACCAGATGAGCTAAACTACTTCTATGCTCGCTTCGAGGCAAATAACCCTCAAACATGCATGAGAGCACCAGCTGTTCCGGAAGACTGTGTGATCACGCTCATGATGTGAGAAAAGCCATTTAAAACAGGTCAACATACACAAGGGCGCAGGGCCAGATGGATTACCAGGACATGTACTGCGAGCATGCGCTGACATGCGTCTTCACTGACATTTTCAACCTCTCCCTGTCCGAGTCTGTAATACCAACATGTTTTAAGCAGAAAACCATAGTGCCTGTGCCCAAGAACACTAAGGTAACCTGCCTAAATGACTACCGATAAGATGCTATAGGACAGGAAAGGAGGATGATTGTGGACTTCAGGAAACAGCAGAGGGAACACCCCCCTATCCACATCGATGGAACAGTAGTGGAGAGGGTAGCAAGTTTTAAGTTCCTCGGCATACACATCACAAACAAACTGAATTGGTCCACTCACACAGACAGCATTGTGAAGAAGGCGCAGCAGCGCCTCTTCAACCTCAGGAGGCTGAAGAAATTTGGCTCGTCACCAAAAGCACTCACAAACTTCTACAGATGCACAATCGAGAGCATCCTGGCGGGCTGTATCACCGCCTGGTATGGCAACTGCACCGCCCTCAACCGTAAGGCTCTCCAGAGGGTGGTGAGGTCTGCACAACGCATCACCGGGGGCAAACTACCTGCCCTCCAGGACACCTACACCACCCGATGTCACAGGAAGGCCATAAAGATCATCAAGGACATCAACCACCCGAGCCACTGCCTGTTCACCCCGCTATCATCCAGAAGGCGAGGTCAGTACAGGTGCATCAAAGCTGGGACCGAGAGACTGAAAAACAGCTTCTATCTCAAGGCCATCAGACTGTTAAACAGCCACCACTAACATTGAGTGGCTGCTGCCAACACACTAACACTGACTCAACTCCAGCCACTTTAATAATGGGAATTGATGGGAAATGTAAATATATCACTAGCCACTTTAAACAATGCTACCTTATATAATGTTACTTACCCTACATTATTCATCTCATATGCATACGTATATACTGTACTCTATATCATCGACTGTATCCTTATGTAATACATGTATCACTAGCCACTTTAACTATGCCACTTTGTTTACATACTCATCTCATATGTATATACTGTACTCGATACCATCTACTGTATCTTGCCTATGCTGCTCTGTACCATAACTCATTCATATATCCTTATGTACATATTCTTTATCCCCTTACACTGTGTACAAGACAGTAGTTTTGGAATTGTTAGTTAGATTACTTGTTGGTTATTACTGCATTGTCGGAACTAGAAGCACAAGCATTTCGCTACACTCGCATTAACATCTGCTAACCATGTGTATGTGACAAATAAAATTTGATTTGATTTGATTTGAAAGGGAAGGGGGGTTGGATAAGATGCTATAGGACAGGAAAGGGAAGGGGGGTTGGATAAGATGCTATAGGACAGGAAAGGGAAGAGGGGTTGGATAAGATACTGTAGGACAGGAAAGGGAAGGGGGGTTGGATAAGATACTGTAGGACAGGAAAGGGAAGGGGTTTTGGATAAGATGCTATAGGACAGGAAAGGGAAGGGGGGTTGGATAAGATGCTATAGGACAGGAAAGGGAAGGGGGGTTGGATAAGATGCTATAGGACAGGAAAGGGAAGGGGGGTTGGATAAGATGCTATAGGACAGGAAAGGGAAGGGGGGTTGGATAAGATGCTGTAGGACAGGAAAGGGGATGGATAAGATACTGTAGGACAGGAAAGGGAAGGGGGGTTGGATAATATACTGTAGGACAGGGAAGGGAAGAGGGGTTGGATAAGATACTGTAGGACAGGAAAGGGGGATGGATAAGATGCTGTAGGACAGGAAAGGGAAGAGGGGTTGGATAAGATACTGTAGGACAGGAAAGGGGGGTTGGATAAGATACTGTAGGACGGGAAAGGGAAGGGGGGTTGGATAAGATACTGTAGGACAGGATAGGGAAGGGGGGGTTGGATAAGATACTGTAGGACAGGGAATTGAAGAGGGGTTGGATAAGATACTGTAGGACAGGAAAGGGAAGGGGGGTTTGATAAGATGCTATAGGACAGGAAAGGGAAGGGGGGTTGGATAAGATGCTATAGGACAGGAAAGGGAAGGGGGATTGGATAAGATGCTGTAGGACAGGAAAGGGGATGGATAAGATACTGTAGGACAGGAAAGGGAAGGGGGGTTTGATAAGATACTGTAGGACAGGAAAGGGAAGGGGGGTTGGATAAGATACTGTAGGACAGGATAGGGAAGGGGGGGTTGGATAAGATACTGTAGGACAGGGAAGTTATGATCCCTTATTGATGTCACTTGTTAAATCCACTTCAAAATCAGTGAGACTTGTGTATGTGTGCTATGCAGAGGATGAAATGGCAAGACAAAAAATGTAAGTGCCTTTGAACGGGGTATGGCAGTAGGTGCCAGGCACTCCGGTTTGAGTCAAGAACTGCAACGCTGCTGTTTTTATTTTATTTTACACTCAACAGTTTCCCCTGTGTATCAAGAATAGTCCACCATCCAAAGGACATCCAGCCAACTGGACAACTATGGGAAGCATTGGAGTCAACATGGGTGTGTGCAACTGTGTGTTGAGCAGAGCTTGTGGAGAACGGGTATAAGAGCTGCAGGTTCTCAGGATGTTGTCGACTCATTAGGATATCTCATGTCACTGACTGCAGTGCGCACACACGCATTCCCTCACAATTTCGCTCTCACTCAGACGTAGACACACACAACACTAAGCAGTGTAATCTAAATTGGTGGTATCAGGCCGAGGACATTTCTTCATTCATTCATTCATAGTTGGTGTGAATCTGAGTAGCAGCCATCCCCATCTCAACCACATCCCCAGCACCAACACTAATACCGCCGGCCCTTAAGCACGTTGGATCATATTTGCCCTACAGGGGAACTGAGAAACAGAAACATGCGTGGTAGGTGCTGAGAGTGAATTTAGTGAGTGGGATTTAGCCTGGAGTTTAGTGTTAATCAGGCTCCAAGTGAGATTATCTCTCTTCCTCCCCTCCGTCCCTCTCCTCTTTCTATTCTCTCTCCCCCATCTCCTCTTTCCCCCCCTCTTCGCTCTCTCCCTTCTCTCCTTCTGTTCTCGCTTTCTCTCTTTATCTCGCTCCCCTCTCTCTCTCAGAGAAAATCTGGCAGGTTCCGATCAGCTGTGCTGATTCATGGCTTATGCTAAGTCCCGCCCACCTATTAGCCCCTCCCACCTGGCCGAAAGTCCAAATTAAAGGAAATAAATGCCAAAGATATCTGTAAACACATGCGCTTGCACAGCGGTATACAGGCAGGCTCTCACATGCCCACACAGATACTCACCGATTCACGGCTGCAGTCATTCACATAGACACACACAAAAATGGAATATGCAAATTGTTTCAAAAGAACATCCACAATGCTCTCAGCAACGTTGATATAGAAACCTCTAACACTAACCCATTGATTTAAAACAAAAAAGCAGTGCCCGGGGCTTTACACTGGTTAGTTCTTAAACTCTCAGCTATAATGGGTACGGTCCCATGTAGGTCTGTTGGTCTTCTAGTGTGTAACTTTATCTCCAGCTCTCTGTTTCAACCTAATCAATACCCCCACAGATGGTTCTGATGTTGTAACGTGAACCGCTTGGGGACCAGGCTGAATGGAGTTATCCCATTGATCGACTGTGGTTGGGCAGAAGGAGCAGACCAAGCCTACACTTAAATTCAATCCAGTTTAAACCAGACTTCAGCCAAAGCCAATTGATTGAAGGTGAAATCTGTATATTAGTGGAACATTATTTCAGAAGTGTTCATGTCTGTGTGTCATATGGTACCAGAGAGAATTCATATTTGTAAATGAACAGTTTCCATGACGTGTCTGTCAATAGGGCGACAGGTAGCAGGCGGTTAAAGTGTTGGGTAGTAAGCAAAAGGTTGCCGGTTTGAATACCCAAGCTTTCAAGGTGAAAAATCTGTCAATGTGCCCTTGAGCAAGGCACCCTAATTAGCTCCAGGGGTTAGACCCTGTAAAACAACACATTTCACTGCACCTTTCCAGATTTATGTGACAATACATTTTATTTTTTATATGCTGTAATTGTCAATGGATAATATCGATGTGTTTGTCAATAATACATCATTGTAAATGTATAGTATCGATGACATGTCTGTCAATGATGGTGCCTATAACAGTATCTAGACATGCTGTGGATATACAACAAGTTCACAGTCCACTCCAGTCACATGTGGAATAAAGACATAGTGTCAAGAAAAAGTATGTGAACCCTTTGGAAATACCTGGATTTCTGCATAAATTGGTTATAAAATGTGATCTGATCATCTACGTCACAACAATAGACAAACACAGTCTGCTTAAACTAATAAAACACAACGAATTACACGTTGTCATGTCTTTATTGAACACACATTCACAGTGCAGGGTGGGAAAAGTATGTGAACCCTCCTCAACCAAACCTTTTCTGTAGTTGCGGATCAGAACTGCACAACGTTGAGGAGGACTTTTGGACCATTCGTCTTTATAAAACGGTTTCAGTTCAGCAATATTCTTGGGATGTCTGGTGTGAACTGCTCCCAAAGTCATGCCACAGCATCTCAAAATCATGTTGAGGTCAGGACTCTGACTGGGCCACTCCAAAAGGCGTATTTTCTTCTGTTGAAGCCATTCTGTTGTTGATTTACTTCTGTGTTTTAGGTCACTGTCCTGTTGCATCAGCCAACTTCTGATTCAATTGGCCGACAGATAGCCTAACATTCTCCTGCAAAGTGTCTTGATAAACTTGGGAATTCATTTTTCTGTCGGTGGTAGCAAGCTGTCCAGGAAAGCAGCCTCAGGAAAGCAGCCCCAAACCTGTTTTTTTGGACAGCAGTGGCTTCTTCCGTGGTATCCTCCCATGAACACCATTCTTGTTCAGTGTTCTACATATCGTAGACTCATTGATCAATCTGCGCTGTTCTCTTGCAGTCACCTTTGCAGGACGGCCACTCCTAGGGAGTAGCAACAGTGCTGAACGTTCTCCATTTATATAGACATTTTTTCTTACCGTGGACTCATGAACAGCAAGGCTTTTAGAGATATTTTTGTAACCCTTTCCAGCTTTATGCAAGTCAACAATTCTTCATCTTAGGTCTTCTGAGATCTCTTTTGTTCGAGGCTTGGTTCACATCAGGCAATGCTTCTTGTGAATAGCAAACTCACATTTTGTGAGTGTTTTTATAGAAGGCAGCTCTAACCAACATCTCCAATCTTGATCAGACTCCAGGTTAGCGGACTCCTGACTCCAATTATCTTTTGGAGAAGTCATTAGCCTTGGAGATTACATACTTTTTCCAACCCACACTGTGAATGTTTAAATTATATATTCAATATAGACAAGAAAAATACAATAATTTGTGTGTTATTAATTTAAGCACACTATGTTTGTCTATTGTTGTGACTTCGATGAAGATCAGATCAAATTTAATGACCAATTTACGTAGAAATCCAGGTAATTCCAAAGGGTTCACATACTTTTTTATTGCCACTGTACAATTGGAAACTCTAGATCTTATCAGAGAAAAAAACATCACTCTTAAAAAACAGAGCAAGTGACTTCGTATCTTGTTCTGTGTGCAGAGTGTTGGCCCTTGGCACTAGGCTTGGGCGTTAGACTGTATACACCGTATAGCAGGGTATTTGGAAATAGCCATGGGATGGTTTTTCAAAACCTCTGAAGTTTTAATATTGGTGGCTACTTTAAGTAGATACCTGCAGTCAACTTGTGCAATGTGTTAGGAGATCAAGCAGCTCGCTTTCTTCATTTCACCTGTCACATTATGAAGCTCACCGTAGTTCCCCAGAACAGTTGAGCCTGTCACATTATTGTACATTATGAAGCTCACCGTAGTTCCCCAGAACAGTTGAGCCTGTCACATTATGAAGCTCACCGTAGTTCCCCAGAACAGTTGAGCCTGTCACATTATTGTACATTATGAAGCTCACCGTAGTTCCCCAGAACAGTTGAGCCTGTCACATTATGAAGCTCACCGTAGTTCCCCAGAACAGTTGAGCATGTCACATTATGAAGCTCACCGTAGTTCCCCAGAACAGTTGAGCCTGTCACATTATGAAGCTTACCGTAGTTCCCCAGAACAGTTGAGCCTGTCACATTATTGTACATTATGAAGCTCACCAGAACAGTTGAGCCAGTCACCTGTTTGTTCGTAAAACAACAGGAGAAAACGGGACCAGCTGTGTGTTGACAGTGGTTGTGTTTTATATTGAAAGTCAAGTCTTTTTTGCTTCAATAGAGTGATCAGGGACATTTAACTCTAATTTTCCTTCACAGAAAATACATTGGTGCAACACATTCAGCAGAAAATAGCTTCATTTTCCTCAGATGACAACAGAAGTGCAACGCTATCTGGCTGGCAGCCACACAAGTAAATGAGCTTACAATGAAAAAGTCAAATGCCTTTGAATGAGTTATTTACTTGCGTTTTTTCCTCTTCTCTGTTCTCAGCCCGTCTCCTCCTGCCCCCTATTCTCTGAGCAGGCCCTAGCGACTCCAGACTCCACACAGACACAGCATGTAGCCTACACATGCTGCTCCAGAGCCAGTACTGTTCTTCCTTCAGACAAGCATGTGTCAAAACTTTGTTCATTTGCACAATGTCTCTCGTTCACAATCACTTGGAAATGTCAAAAAACCTTTGCTAGTTCCTATCTATATATGTGTAACTTTATGAGCTGGATTGCCTGTCTTTGCAATTTGTTTATTTTCATTTCTGCATTTTAGCATATTTAGCTAGCAGCCTCCATAGAAATAAGCTTTTACTAGTGCTAATTTTGTTAGCATTCTGGTAATAGACGCCCAATAGGTTTGTTTTGGCGTCCCCTTGTGTACTAAACCAGTAATACCATAAATCCCAGGACGACAGAAGGAAGGTATGACGACATGAAAATCTAGATAGTGCCCAACCCTACTTGGCACAAACAAACCACACAGTAGTAATTTACTAAACTAATGCAATGTCACTCTTTCTCCTTCCTAACTCTTCTTCACCAGTCCACTCTCACTAATACACTAAAACTTTCTCTCTCTCACTAATACACTAAAATGTTTTCCCTCTCACACACACACACACTTGCTCTCTCTCAGATCTCCCTCTCGTTCAGGTGTCTCTCTCAGTGTTCTCTTGCCCCTCCCACATCATGTTTTCATCCCTTCATAACAGATTATCTTGCTATATATATATATATATATATCCCAGCAGTATCAATGGAGGATGGGTTTACTGGATGAGTTCCCCTTCAGTGTGTTACAGGCAGCAGCAGCAGATACACATCACTGTACTCAGGCTAGCCTTCTGGCTACTGCAGAGATGGATTTATACTTAACACGCTGAAGAATGAATCATGTCAATCACATTTACACCAAAAGCTCAAATAACTGACAGCATGAACGATACC
The DNA here is from genome assembly GCF_057628025.1 of Oncorhynchus mykiss. Taxonomy (NCBI): domain Eukaryota; kingdom Metazoa; phylum Chordata; class Actinopteri; order Salmoniformes; family Salmonidae; genus Oncorhynchus; species Oncorhynchus mykiss. The sequence continues at coordinate 10,536,003 of NC_143023.1, forward strand.
AGAGCAGAGGTCTTCTCAGACATAGTTGTGTTCTGAAAGACGATTGCAGGCAGAGCACACAGAGAACAACATGGTGAATGGTGGTGTATTGGCTACGGTGTTAAAACAAAAGACACTAAGGTTGTGGGACACTTTCCTAGACACAGAATAAACCAATTAGTCTGTTCTTGTCATTTTAGCAACAAGGCCAGGCTCAATATTTTACAAACACAGGGAAAATGGAGTAAAGTTTCAAAGTCTTTAGTCTGATTTTTCCCCCCCACAAAGTTATGTCAAGTGCAATGGTAAGGTGTGATGATTGTCGGCATGGCCCGGACTGCTTCTGAGCTCTACATAGGACCTTTTCCTGCCCATGTTTTTGTGTTGAAAATCTGCACACACAAAAGCCATTTAACTTCTCATCAAGAGATTGATAGTAGGCTAGTGATGGCCAATGGGATGAATGACTATTGAGCACAGTTAACATACAGTAGTAGATCACTCCATCTTGCTAAAGAAAAGTCAAAAGAAGAAAGGGAACCAGAAGTGTTTGTAACATTGTAATATTTGAATAAATGCATGTCCTCATTGTCCTGATTTTAATCCAAAAACACTGCACTACAAATAGCCATCTAAAAATGTTAGGAAATTGTATTCAATTATTGTAAGAAAAATGTTGAATTAGGTCGAGTTATTTATTTCACATTCATTGGGCCACAAACAAATGCCACACGATATGGATAAAAGACCCTGGAGCAGTGAGCGGCCAGGCAAATGAAATACCCTGGCGTGCCCATTCTAATCATCATGACCATTCATTCACTTGTTTATAACTGAAGATATTGGAATTTTGAGGTAGTCCAAACGCAGATCTCTTTCAACTTCTACAAAACATTGATTTATTTAAAGTGTGATTTTTTTTTAACACTATCTCCCGTGTGCGCGTCAGCTACACTGCGATGCCTATAGCGCAGGCATTTAAATCATCTTAGTATGAAAATGGCGCCGAATGTAGAAAACAAATAAACACCAACTCTAAATCCCATCAGCCGCCAGAAATACATTCAAAAGTGCGCTTACCTAAAATAGAAATACCATCAATGAAGAACTATAATTAGTTAAATCCAACGCAACCGAATATTCCGTACATCCAGTGAAGTTACAATAATGAAGTTACAACGTTGCAGAAACCGGACGCATGCTTTGTTGTGCTGAAGATGCTTATCCGCGCTAGTAAAGGGGAGGAGTCACCATACTGAAGTATCGGACTTTGTTAACCGTATGCACCAATTGAATACTGCTAAATTCTAGATTAACCTATGAGAAGTGGGGGAGATGTTGAATCATATGGTCCATTTCGATAACGACGTTTGAATTGAGTGCTTCATAATTAATCACCAAATTCTCAGAAATGATCCTGAGAGTTTGGTCCAACACCTAAGACAGGATGAAGCGCCGAAACAATAACCTATTCTATTTCTCGGGTTTTTCTTATCTATATTATTTTATTACTGCATTGTTGGGAAAGAGCTCGTAAATAAGCGTTTACTGTTTTACACCTGCTGTATCCTGTGCACGTGACAAATAAACTTTGAAACGTGAAACTACAGACGATTGAAATAGACTTAGAGCCTAAGCATAAAGAAATGGGTAGGCCTTCATTGTAAATAAGAATTTGTTCTTAACTGACTTGCCTAGTTAAATAAATAAAAGGCCTATAGCGATAATTCATCAGCATTATCCTCCCAGCCTCTCACTTCTCAATTAATCACCTATTTTTAATATGCAGTAAATCAACTACACTACCAAATGAATCCACAGCAGCACATGTATCCACCATCCTCCCACTAGGCAGGGCTGGCCAATGAATGAGCCGGCCTAGGTTAGTGCTGTGTCATTAGGCACAGCACGCAGCCCAAGAACAGGAGGGAGGCAGATAGAGAAGCATCAGGAGAACTGGTCTACACTACACAACCCTCCATCCAAGTCCTTTTCAGGCAGAGCCCCAGCACTTTTCTTTCTGCTGTAGACTTCCATGCTGTGTGAGAGTCGCCCCCTAGAACTCCCTCTGCTATTGGCAACCATGCTATGTGACGGAGTCGCCCCCTAGAACTCCCACTGCTATTGGCTACCATGCTGTGTGAGGGAGTCGCCCCCTAGAACTCCCTCTGCTATTGGCAACCATGCTATGTGACGGAGTCACCACCTAGAACTCCCTCTGCTATTGGCAACCATGCTATGTGACGGAGTCACCACCTAGAACTCCCTCTGCTATTGGCTTCCATGCTGTGTGAGAGTCACCACCTAGAACTCCCTCTGCTATTGGCTACCATGCTGTGTGAGAGTCACCACCTAGAACTGCCTCTGCTATTGGCTACCGTGCTGAGTGAGGGAATCGCCCCCTAGAACTCCCTCTGCTATTGGCTACCATGCTGAGTGAGGGAGTCGCCCCCTAGAACTCCCTCTGCTATTGGCTATCATGCTGAGTGAGGGAATCGCCCCCTAGAACTCCCTCTGCTATTGGCTACCATGCTGAGTGAGGGAGTCGCCCCCTAGAACTCCCTCTGCTATTGGCTATCATGCTGAGTGAGGGAATCGCCCCCTAGAACTCCCTCTGCTGTAGGCAACCATGCTATGTGACGGAGTCGCCCCCTAGAACTCCCACTGCTATTGGCTATCATGCTGAGTGAGGGAATCGCCCCCTAGAACTCCCTCTGCTATTGGCTATCATGCTGAGTGAGGGAATCGCCCCCTAGAACTCCCTCTGCTGTAGGCAACCATGCTATGTGACGGAGTCGCCCCCTAGAACTCCCACTGCTATTGGCTATCATGCTGAGTGAGGGAGTCGCCCCCTAGAACTCCCTCTGCTATTGGCTATCATGCTGAGTGAGGGAGTCGCCCCCTAGAACTCCCACTGCTATTGGCTATCATGCTGAGTGAGGGAATCGCCCCCTAGAACTCCCTTTGCTGTAGGCAACCATGCTGTGTGACGGAGTCGCCCACCTAGAACTCCCACTGCTATTGGCTACCATGCTGTGTGAGGGAGTCGCCCCCTAGAACTCCCTCTGCTATTGGCTACCATGCTGTGTAAGGGAGTCACCCCCTAGAACTGCCTCTGCTATTGGCTACCATGCTGTGTGAGACACAGACACATAGGATCTGCCTCCAACCAATCCTCAGAAGTGTCTCCTCATTTTCAAGTGTAATGGGCCAGCACTGCTCATTTTATGTAGTGCCCCCCCCCGCTACACACACACACAGACTCTCTTTATTGGGGATGACATGGTCCCCACCCATCTGTCTGACCCCATTAGTGCCATACGGCTCATGGAGAGGCTGGGGTTGGGGAGGCAGGGGGAGTGGGAGGGGGTAGTCGGGTTCAATATTCTCTAAATAACAACCCATAGAGGGAAAGAGTACAGGGTACAGGTTTTTGTTATATATATATATATATTATTTAACCTTTATTTAACTAGGAAAGTCAGTTAAGATCAAATTCTTATTTACAATGACGGCCTACCCCGACGCTGTGCGCCGCCCTATGGGACTCCCAATCACGGCCGGATGTGATGCAGCCTGGATTCGAGTTAGGGTACAGGATACAGAGTACACGGTTAGGGTACAAGGTTAGGGTACAGGGTACATGGTTAGGGTACAGGGTTAGGGTACAGAGTACATAGTTAGGGTACATGATTAGTGTACAGGGTTAGGGTACAGAGTACATGGTTAGGGTACAGGATTAGTGTACAGGGCTAGGGTAAAGGGTTAGGGTACATGGTTAGGGTACATGGTTAGGGTACAGAGTACATGGTTAGGGTACAGGGTTAGGGTACAGGGTACATGGTTAGGGTACATGGTTAGGGTACACGGTTAGGGTACATGGTACATGGTTAGGGTACAGGGTACATGGTTAGGGTACAGGGTAAGGGTACATGGTACATTGTTAGGGTACATGGTTAGGGTATAGGTTACAGGGTTAGGGTATATGATACATGGTTATGGTAAATGGTTATGGTACATGGATGGGGTACATGGTTGTGGTACATGGTTACGGTACATGGTTAGGGTACATGGTTAGGGTACAAGGTCAGGGTACATGGTTAGGGTACAGGGTTATGGTACATGGTTAAGGTACATGGTTAGCCACTGTCACCTTTGTCTCTCCAGACCAACTTCATGTGGCATGAGATCACAGGCGACTGTCAGACTGGGCCATGGCATCTGGGAATACTACAGGTCTGTTCCTGTTTTTACAGTATTGAGATTGACCAAATATGGGACAAATCTGTTTCTGTATCTATCATTATAACGTTGTTACTGACCTCAAGTGCAGATCTGGAAACAAGTGGGAATGTTGAAATGGCATTAACAAGCCTCTGGTGTATATACGGATACAGTATACAAGAATATTGTTATTTTTTACTCTGATGTCGTACTGTAACATAATCCAAAAGAATTACTGGACATGGTCACAACATGACAAGGGCAGAAGGAATGTAGAGAGACAGATAGGTGTGTTTTACTACACACACCCCTCCCTCCACCCCCCAGTTGCCTAGAAACCCCTCCCTTCCCCTCTCCCTAATGCAGGGAGCAGGTGCTGGGCTGGACCCCAGAGAGATGAGGAGAGGGTAGGGCACTACTCACAGATGCACCCTCCCCAGAGACTCTGACAGACACAGACAGCCAAGACACAAATCCTCTCACTCTAAGAAAGTCATCACCACACACACACACACACACACACACACACACACACACACACACACACACACACACACCTTTAGTTGGGCACATGGAGTGTGTTTATATCTCTCGTCTTCATCCCTCTCTTTGGCTCCATCACGGATTACATAACGGCCCCTATACCCCTCCCTCCCCCCTCCCGTTGCCTTCCTTCCTCTGTTCTGTTACCTACTGCATCATGGTTAGAGACATCTAACACCTTGTTTTGCATCACACAATATATCTATAATACGTAAAACAATATTTGCGGCTGTGAACATCTGGTATTAATAAAACAATGCCAGTCGGCACATATAGTACTGTCTGTAGCATGCTTTAGGAGACTTAGTTTGTGGTTGGAGATCTAAGCTCTAGAAAGCACTAAGGGCATGGATGGATGGATGGTAGGCTAACCGCACATTAATATTCATAGTGCACCATTATGGTATCAAGTATTTATGAAGCAGGAATGTTCCATGTTTCTGCAGTATTCTCCCAGTAGATAGCATACTATAGGAGCAGTAGCTGTGTTGCCCCTCCCCGCTCATGCCCAGTTTGGATGCTTCAGGGAGACGTGCTAGTCTAGTTGCACAACATTAAGGTCATCATGTTCAGTAGGAACCAATGAGAGAAAAACATTTGAAAGGGGGAAAAATAAAATAAATTGTTATTGAACAAGCTCAGGTAGTATCTGCTCTGTTTCAGTAAGTTTTCTCCCGGTTCACACCCACTGAACGCACCCGAGGTTTTCTTACAGAGCTAAACATTTAATACAGACAAGTGAGATGACTGTGAAAATAGCCACGCCAATGAGAACGTCTGCCCTGTCTGCATCACTGAGATCAGAGGCTTTCTAAAACCTTGGTGATGATGCACGCTCTCAGATTCAACGACAGTCAAAGACACAGGCCTGTGTCAAGGCATTGCTCCATCTATTATGAAACAGCTTGATCCACTTTATAGGCATTAAGAAGCTATGTGCACCACAGCCTTTGTGTTTATATCTCTTCATGTTCTTGCTGTATTCAGTGTTCATCCTCCTGTATCTGTGCCAGTAGAATCATCCCTGAGTTTGTGCTTCCACCTGGTGGCTAAAGAGACAACGACAGTTCTTGGCTCAACCACATTCAGAAAGCTTCCCCCAAGAGTATTCCTGACAGGGTTGTCTTTGAAAGTGGTGTTGGCCTTCTCCAGCAGAAATGCTCCATTGCAGGTTATGTTCTGGTCACTTATATGTGATAGTTATTACTACTCTAGAACACAGTTATTTAGATGAAATCCACATTAGATAAAGACCAAAATTCTGGCACGTTGTGTGCTAACAGCACCAGTTGAGAGTCATAGGGGAAACCCATAGAAGGGAACACTTTTTCCATTACGCCACGATGCCGCAATGCATGTTGGGACGGCAAGTGTTTGGGAGAGATAAAGACGCCAGAAGGTCTCAGCCAGATGTGATGCCACCACTCCCTAATTCAGCCTGGGTGAGCAGCACCAAAGCACAGGCATGCCAGAAGACATACTCACACATCAGATCAGTTGTAGCAAACTGGCTCAAATTAAGATCCTACATATGTAGCTCTATGCTTGGTGGGATTAGAGCTCAAATATTCAAACAAGGGGATATTGTATTTCTGACTCCCATAGACCAAAATACAGGCCCTTCAGTCATGTTCCTGTCTGCCTACAAGTAAAACCTTTAGCACATGATGTAAAATAAACACCTGAAACAGCCTACTCCAATGATTCTAAAGAGCAGCTTTTAGCAGCGCTGAAAATAGAATTGGATACTCACCAAACATCAGCATGGAAACACAGGAGACATCCCAGACAGGACGAGGTACAGGGATCCAGTCCAGACGAGTGAGAGAAAGGAATAGCATCAGTAAAATAGATCAGGAAGGGTTGAAATATATATTATAGCTCCCTATTCCCTGTGCACTACCAGAGCTATGGGCCCTGGTCAAAAGTAGTAACTATATAGGGAATAAGGTGCAATTTGGGACATATTCGGCATATTCCTTCCCGATGAATTCTATTTCACAAATGTTCACAGTTTTATATATGAAATACATATAATATTACAAAACTGGCCATCTTGCATTGCATAGTTGTATTGGTCAGCTTTTCTCTGTGAAAGTCAGTGCCTTTTAGAATGTATTCACACCCCTGGACTTTCACATTTTGTTGTGTTACAAAGTGGGATTATTCTTTTTAACCTCTATTTAACTAGGCAAGTCAGTTAAGAACAAAATCTTATTTTACAATGACGACCTTAAAATGTATTTCATTGTCATTTTTTTTGTCGACGATCTAAACAAAATACTCTGTAATGTCAAAGTGGAAGACAAATTCTGACATTTCTAACAAATTAATGAAAAATAAAACACTAATATATCTTGATTTGATAAGTATTCGCCCCCTGAGTCAATACATGTTCGAATCACCTTTGGTAATGATTACAACAATCATTACAACAAACGATTACAGTCTTTCTGGATAAGTCTCTAAGAGCTTTCCACACCTGGATTGTGCAACATTTGCCCATTATTCTTTTCAAAATTCTTCAAGCTCTGTCAAATTGGTTGTTGATCATTGCTAGACAACCATTTCCAGGTCTTGCCATAGGTTTTCAAGCAGATTTAAGTCAAAACTGTAACTCAGCCACTCAGGAACAGTCACGGTCTTCTTAAGCCACTTCAGTGTAAATTTGGCCTTGTATTTTAGGTTATTGTCCTGCTGAAAGGTGTATTAATCTCTCCTCTAGGAATTTCCTCCATTTAGTTCATTTTTTTTATCCTGAAAAACTACACGGTCTTTAACGATTACAAGCATACCCATAACATGATGAAGCCCCCACTATGCTTGAAAATATGAAGTGACACTCAGTTATGTGTTGTATTGGATTTGCCCCAAACATAACACTTTGTATTCAGGAGAGAAAAGTGAATTGCTTTGCCACATTTTTTTGCAGTACTACTTTAGTGCCTTGTTGCAAACAGGATGCATGTTTTGGAATATTCTTATTCTGTACATGCTTCTCTCTTTACACTCTGTCAATTAGGTTAGAATGGTGGAGTAACTACAATGTTGTAGATCCATCCTCAGTTTCCTCCTATCATAGCCATTAAACTGTTTTAACGTCACCATTGGCCTCACAGTGAAATCCCTGAGCAGTTTCCTTCCTCTCTGGCAACTGAGTTAGGAAGGACACCTGTATCTTTGTAGTGACTCTGTGTTTTGATGCAACATCCAAAGTGAAATAAATAAATTGACCATGTTCAAAACAGACATTCATGTCAGTTTTATTTTTTTACCCATCCACCAATAGGTGCCATTCTTTGCAAAGCATTGGAAAACCTCCCGGGTCTTTGTGGTTGAATTTGTGTTTGAAATTCACTGCTCGACTGAGGGACCTTACAGATAATTGTATGTGTGGGGTACAGAGATGAGTCATTCGAAATCATGTTAAACACTATTAGTGTAAGCTAAAATCCACGCTAAGCTAATTTTTACTCCTGAACGCATTTAGGCTTACCATAACAAAGGGGTTGAATAGTTATTGACTCAAGACATTTCAGCTTTAAATGTTTAATTAAATTGTAAAACTGTCAAGAAATAAAGTCTATGGCTCCTCTGCTCGGTGGGTACTGGACTCTGGGTAGGGTAAAAAAATAAAAATACAGACACACCAAAGAGGCCTATATTATATATATATTTTTTTTTTAAATCAAATAGCTTAATACAAATCAGCAAAATATGAAATAACAGTAATAACAGGTATTATTGTATTAAACGGAGGTATTCCAAATATAAGCAAGTGGACTGTCTTGACAAGGCCAAGCGCAAAGGCTTTCTGTGGTAGGCTCGGAAACACCTGTTCAACATCAATGTAGAAATAGGCTAGTAAAGCAAAATTCGGATCTCAAAGGGAGGCAAGTCTGATAAATGTAATCGTTATTATTGAAATAACACAACGTCTAGAGCTAAATTTGGATAGATTGCAACGCTGTTTGTGAAGAAAAGCGAAATATTTTGACTAAACGGCTGAGTAGTCAGACACCATCCCAATTGTGGGACGTTTGGACACCGATAATTACACCAATTGTTAACATTCTTGTTGTCTCTGTACGGGTCTATGGGCCAGATGTCAAACAAGATCAGTCCAAACAACGAATAAAAATCCCAGAACAGCAGTCCACCATTCTTTGGATGGGAATAGCATTCGATCATTTATACGTTTAATGTCCATATATTTTTCATTGCCTTACTTACATTTAGAAAATAAACTGCAATATCCCTCTGGTGTTTGACATAGTCTCACCCCCCCCCCCCCCCCCCCCCCCCCCATTCCCACAAACACGGCGCAATTTGAACTTCAAGCGAACTGAATTGACGGCTGCGCAAAAAAATAAACCGATTTTTGCCTTCCATATTAGATTATATTAGACTTTCGATGTTTCCCTAACATGGCACTCTCGTTTTTATTTACCTGAGAGGTGAGACGTTTCTTCCTGTTTTCTTCCTGGTATTATTCCGCCATCATAATTCAAGTGTTTCCCGACGCCTTCAGAAGTTACAGCATATTGATCCGAGTATTCCAGTGACGCGTCTTGCAATGACGAAGCACGTCTCTGCTGGTCGCAGGCAGCTGAGGGTGGGTGGGGATACCCCTGTGGACTAGGTCAGGTGCTCACTCCAATAGAAACCAAACCTTGAGCGATACTAGATGATATGCGCTCTACTTGCGGGGTAAATAAAATAGATGGTAACCTAATGTTGCTGGATGGGAGCATTGGAGCAGGTAGCTTTTCTTGTCAATGCTGGGATACTATTTACCTGACCACCGTGCCATCAGGTTTATGCAGTGGAGTGCATAACAGGTTTGGAATGTGTGGTCAAAGAACGCGTTGTTCAACTGGGCTTTGTGCCAGCGTGATTTCTCTCTCTCTCTGTTGTGGGATCTTCAGTTTTAATCCCGCTGTGTATACGGGGTATAACACACTTGCACGATTCTACATGTCAAGGAGACAATACTTTTTGACTTCAAACTATCCTGGATTCCGCTACCCTCGTATATTTTAATAACCTTCGTAATAAGGCTAGTGTATTCATCTAAAATAAAATGTTACACTTTTTTCATTCACAATTAATATGATGAAAAATGTATGACACTCCTCCTCAAAGATGTATGCATTTGAAAGCCCTCAAAGAGGTATGCATTTGAAAGCCCTCAAAGAGGTATGCATTTGAAAGCCCTCAAAGAAGTATGCATTTGAAAGCCCTCAAAGATGTATGCATTTGAAAGCCCTCAAAGAGGTATGCATTTGAAAGCCCTCAAATAGGTATGCATTTGAAAGCCCTGTCTCTGGATAAAGCAGTGAGCACTAAGCACAGTTCAAGCAGCTTTAGGGACATTTCATTTAAACAGCTGTGCTGTCTGAGCATCTGTCCCAATATTGCTACTAAGTCCCAGTGGCCATTCCTGGCACGTGCTCTTGGTACAAAAATAACACAATGACATAACCTATCTGCCTGGTTCAGCACCATAGTATATGGTATTTAATCTGACCTGAGTGACCACATTAATGCTCTCTTTTCCCCACCTGACCACAGAAATGCTCTCTTTTCCCCACCTGACCACATTAATGCTCTCTTTTCCCCACCTGACCACATTAATGCTCTCTTTTCCCCACCTGACCACATTAATGCTCTCTTTTCCCCACCTGACCACATTAATGCTCTCTTTTCCCCACCTGACCACATTAATGCTCTCTTTTCCCCACCTGACCACATTAATGCTCTCTTTTCCCCACCTGACCATATTAATGCTCTCTTTTCCCCACCTGACCACATTAATGCTCTCTTTTCCCCACCTGACCACATTAATGCTCTCTTTTCCCCACCTGACCACATTAATGCTCTCTTTTCCCCACCTGACCACATTAATGCTCTCTTTTCCCCACCTGGTCACATGAATGCTCTCTTTTCCCCACCTGACCACATTAAATCTCTCTTTTCCCCACCTGACCACATTAAAGCTCTCTTTTCCCCACCTGACCACATTAATGCTCTCTTTTCCCCACCTGACCACATGAATGCTCTCTTTTCCCCACCTGACCACATTAATGCTCTCTTTTCCCCACCTGACCACAGAAATGCTCTCTTTTCCCCACCTGACCACATTAATGCTCTCTTTTCCCCACCTGACCACAGAAGTGCTCTCTTTTCCCCACCTGACCACAGACATTCTCTCTTTTCCCCACCTGACCACATTAATGCTCTCTTTTCCCCACCTGACCACAGACATTCTCTCTTTTCCCCACCTGACCATATTAATGCTCTCTTTTCCCCACCTGACCATATTAATGCTCTCTTTTCCCCACCTGACCACATTAATGCTCTCTTTTCCCCACCTGACCACAGAAATGCTCTCTTTTCCCCACCTGACCACAGACATTCTCTCTTTACCCCACCTGACCACATTAATGCTCTCTTTTCCCCACCTGACCACAGACATTCTCTCTTTTCCCCACCTGACCATATTAATGCTCTCTTTTCCCCACCTGACCACAGACATTCTCTCTTTTCCCCACCTGACCATATTAATGCTCTCTTTTCCCCACCTGACCATATTAATGCTCTCTTTTCCCCACCTGACCACATTAATGCTCTCTTTTCCCCACCTGACCACGGAAATGCTCTCTTTTCCCCAACTGACCACAGACATTCTCTCTTTTCCCCACCTGACCACATTAATGCTCTCTTTTCCACACCTGACCACATTAATGCTCTCTTTTCCCCACCTGGCCACATGAATGCTCTCTTTTCCCCACCTGACCACATTAAATCTCTCTTTTCCCCACCTGACCACATTAAAGCTCTCTTTTCCCCACCTGACCACATTAATGCTCTCTTTTCCCCACCTGACCACATGAATGCTCTCTTTTCCCCACCTGACCACATTAATGCTCTCTTTTCCCCACCTGACCACAGAAATGCTCTCTTTTCCCCACCTGACCACATTAATGCTCTCTTTTCCCCACCTGACCACAGAAGTGCTCTCTTTTCCCCACCTGACCACAGACATTCTCTCTTTTCCCCACCTGACCACATTAATGCTCTCTTTTCCCCACCTGACCACAGACATTCTCTCTTTTCCCCACCTGACCATATTAATGCTCTCTTTTCCCCACCTGACCATATTAATGCTCTCTTTTCCCCACCTGACCACATTAATGCTCTCTTTTCCCCACCTGACCACAGAAATGCTCTCTTTTCCCCACCTGACCACAGACATTCTCTCTTTTCCCCACCTGACCACATTAATGCTCTCTTTTCCCCACCTGACCACAGACATTCTCTCTTTTCCCCACCTGACCATATTAATGCTCTCTTTTCCCCACCTGACCACAGACATTCTCTCTTTTCCCCACCTGACCATATTAATGCTCTCTTTTCCCCACCTGACCATATTAATGCTCTCTTTTCCCCACCTGACCATATTAATGCTCTCTTTTCCCCACCTGACCACATTAATGCTCTCTTTTCCCCACCTGACCACGGAAATGCTCTCTTTTCCCCACCTGACCACAGACATTCTCTCTTTTCCCCACCTGACCACATTAATGCTCTCTTTTCCACACCTGACCACATTAATGCTCTCTTTTCCCCACCTGACCACATTAATGCTCTCTTTTCCCCACCTGACCATATTAATGCTCTCTTTTCCCCACCTGACCATATTAATGCTCTCTTTTCCCCACCTGACCACAGACCTTCTCTCTTTTCCCCACCTGACCACAGACATTCTCTCTTTCCCCACCTGACCATATTAATGCTCTCTTTTCCCCACCTGACCATATTAATGCTCTCTTTTCCCCACCTGACCACAGACATTCTCTCTTTTCCCCACCTGACCATATTAATGCTCTCTTTTCCTCACCTGACCATATTAATGCTCTCTTTTCCCCACCTGACCACATTAATGCTCTCTTTTCCCCACCTGACCATATTAATGCTCTCTTTTCCCCACCTGACCATATTAATGCTCTCTTTTCCCCACCTGACCACATTAATGCTCTCTTTTCCCCACCTGACCATATTAATGCTCTCTTTTCCCCACCTGACCACATTAATGCTCTCTTTTCCCTACCTGACCATATTAATGCTCTCTTTTCCCCACCTGACCATATTAATGCTCTCTTTTCCCTACCTGACCACATTAATGCTCTCTTTTCCACACCTGACCATATGAATGCTCTATTTTCCCCACCTGGCCATAATAATGCATTATTTCCCCCTCATCTGCTTTTGTCCTAAACCTTCTTGTTTTCTCTATGAATTATCTGAGTAAGATTAAGGCCTCATTCTTATTTTCCACAACTCTTTGAGAATGCTATCGTTTAGAAATATACTACTAGTAATATGCATAAATATATATGCGCATATATTATCAACTGTTGATTACTGTTATAGTTTCATAAAATAAGATATACATTTTCTAATATGAGTTTTCAGAGGTTTCCGGTATAGGCTACATTATTTATTTTTTTGACTAACAGGAAAGATGTCATACAGTGAGTGACCTTTTCAAAAGCCCTCATTAGAGAAGATACACCTCTCTCACTTGTTTTTCAGTACAGTGAGAAAATGTGTGTGTGTCATGACGGTTGCTCTTATCTCTGTGTGTGTGATTGTGTGTGTGTGAGCTCCAAAAGGGCTGGTCAGTTTAGAAGCTAATCTACCCAACACAAGGGCGATTCTCCCCTGCTCAACACGATAATGGTGAATGGGGCGGTCCCTCCCATTGACTCCAGAGTGAGTAATATTGTAATGTTGAGAATGTTGAGCCCCACAGTGGAGGTGTCATAATACCCACAAAAACCTAGCGGTCAAACAGGGAAAGGGGGATACCTAGTCAGTTGTTCAACTGAATGCATTCAACTGAAAAGTGTCTTCTGCATTTAACCCAACCCCTCTGAATCAGAGAGGTGCAGGGGGCTGCCATAATCGACATCCACGTTTCGGGTGCCCAGGAAATGGTTCCAATAATTTTTCAACCATTCATTTTTACTATAGGGGATTTTAGAAACACTAAAAATAAGGCCTGTGTTACGTGTAGGCTTTTAAACATCTTATTTAACCGTTATTTAACTAGGCAAGTCAGGCTTACCCTGGCGTGATGTTTTGATAACCATGTAAATCTTTTTCAGACAAGGTGACTTTTATCAATATATTCGGCTTTATTTACACTCAGATTCCAAAGTGCTAATTAGCATAAAATTCGTCATCATGCAAGACTACAAATCCCTGCAAGCTCCTGCACATCATCCAACTGTAGCTGACATCTTTGCTAACAGGTATTGTGTCAATTTCAAACTTGCAAAAGACAGTTCACAGAGTTGTCAATTTAAAGAGATTTAGCCAATTTATGAATTACTACATTTAGCTAACATTAGATAGTTAATCCAGAGATTTTTTTTTAACCTTTGCCTCGATTCGGCATGCTTGTCCAGATCATCATGGGATTTGGAGTTCTTTATGATAGCCACATTAGCAGCTAATTAACATTTCTTTTTTTTTGGGGGGGGGGGGGGGGGGGGGTAAATACAGGCAAATATATTGATAAAAGTAACTCTTTGTCATAGAGATATTTACACTGTTATCAAAACATCACACCAGGGTAAGCCTACACAAAACACATGCCTTATTTGAAGTGTTTCTAAAATCCCTTATGGGGAAAATGACTGGTAGAAAAACAATTGGAACCATTTCCCTGTTTGTTATGGGTATTATGACTCATACTGTGGTACTCTATAGAGAGCAATAGTACATGGTGTCTTTTTGTAGGCACTAACTCCACAATGTCTCGTTGGCCCAAACCTATGTGGAAATTCATGTTTGGGGGGGTTGGATAAACGCCGAAAATAATGTCTGTGGTAAACACAAGTTTAGGAGCTCTTATACTTTTTGTTCTATGAGATAATCTCAGCTAACATCACCTTTTGTGAATTTTGAAGCATTTATGTAATCAAAACAAGCACATAAAGGCTTCATAATTCATAGTCACGTTAACTGACTGATATCTCATAAAACAAAATGTATAACATCTTCTGAGTCTGTGTTAGCCTCAAACCTTATTTTGGCCGTTTTCCCCAAAAACCCATTCTTTCCCCGATTCATTTCCCTCCATAGCTGAACGAACCAGAGGTAACTAATTTCTGTTTTTTGGGACTACAAGCTGGCCAACTCTATTAGTGCCTCTATTGTGCACTTGTGTGTAGGCAATGCCTGCAAGTAAATGTGTGTGTGTGTGTATCTGTATTTTATGAAAGGCAATAATGTAGGCTATTATGTTATTATAGCCTACATATAATGTTATTATATGTCAATAATGTAGCCTACATATAGGTTAATAACATTATACATGCCCAGTAAGCAAAATGACGCTGTAAATACGTATTTTCCTGACGTTGAAGTTAAGTTCATTTTAGGTTCTAAATGAAAGCTCAAAATACATATTTTCCGGATGTTGAAATCAGGTCCATTTTCAGTTCTGAATGAAAGGTGAAAAGACATCATTGACCAAATTTAAACTGTACATACATTCTCAATGAAGTAAACGTAATATCACAATAATACATTTGAAATCCATTTAATATAGGAAAGAGGAGCCAAGCGAAGATTGCAACATAGAATATATATTATTGCTCCCATCTGTAAACATGCACTTATGTTAGCTTTCCAAACTGGCAGCAATGATGTTCAAAGTAGTCCAACCCACAGAATAAACCATCAGACCACATCAACTACAATAACATTCTCAGTAATATTCTCAGTCATATTTTTTGTCTTGCTATGACTGTGATATGTTATTTATATACCGTAGTTGAATGCACTGACTGTATGTCGCTCTGAATAAGAGCATCTGCTGAATGACCAAAATGGAAATGTAAAAAACAAATACTTGCAAACTGGAGATTATACTAATGAGCTTCGGCCCCCAAACAAGTACAAATGTGGTTGCTCCGGGCCGGACCAAATTTGAACGAATCATAGACGTCTAGGCTATGCTTCACAAATTTGTACAGCACAGTACGGCACAGTTCAGTACAGTAGAGCACAGGATAATACAGTACAGTACAGTAGAGTTTGATTCAGTAGAGTACAGTAATTTAATTAGTAGAGTACATTAGAGTAAAGTAGGATACAATTCAGTACATTATAATGTACTGAACTATACTGTATTGTACTGTACTCTACTTTTTTTATGTAATGTACAGTCGGTTACTGTATAGTTCTCTACTGTACTGTGCTGTCCAAACAAAACATAGACATCTGTGTTGGGGGCAAATGGACCAGACCAAATCTGAACCAATTATACCCTTACAAAAAAGAGTTCAGTTTTGAAACAGCCGTAAAAGTGCAGTAATTGCAGTCAACTGTGGTATTTTGGACGCAGTAATTGCAGAATAACCAGTGTACTGACTTTGAACTGCAAATACACTGCAAAATTACTGCAGTAAAAAAACGGTGTTATTTTGGACGCGGTATTTGCAGCATACACCAGTTATACTGCAATCTTTTTTCGTAAAGGTAGACGTCTATGTGGCTGTTTTCCATAAACACATCCCCAGCCACAGACTTTCAATCAGTCAAAACTCAATAAAGATATTTAATTTGAGACCTTTAACCCACACAGCATTACATCTGAGATCAGTTTACAGTGAACAGTGCCACTGGTCGCGTTTCTTATTGATTTTGCTTTGATTATGAAGCTTGAGAAGTACATAATCTGCTGTTATATCGCACTGCAATGATGTCCGAGGGGGAAAAACAGTGTTCGTTGTTTGAAGCAGCTAGGCTAACGTGGCAGTTTCACAGCTACGGATTCCAGCTTTAAACCCATATAGCTAGGTTGTGGAAATCAGAAAGGCACATAAACGTTTTTCTGTCTCTTTGAAAATGATACTATAGGCTAAACAATGGCGCACACCTGAAACGATGTCTTGTATGTGGACTGGGTTGAATTTAATTTACTCCGTTGTATTATCACAATCCAAGTCTCCCACGTTTGTAATTACCCAGCACAGGAACCAGGAAGAGAAGTTTGAATGCAACACGCGTCCTATTTTTTGTTTTGGGCAACAATTCTGATGCGAGTTTTATAATGAGGATTATCTTTAAGTGATCGGCAATGTCTGATAAGGGTCCTGTATTAACGTCAGGTATCATTTTTTACCTATCGATCGGGGCAGCAATATTTCAAATACTTGAAGAACCCAATTGGAAACTGGCCAAATCCGAATATTCCCGTCAAAAGGAAAACATTCTTAAAACATATCCGTGCTTGACTAAAGAAGATCTGAACTATATTTTGGGGGTATGTAGGGATTCAATTTAGAATACATGTATTATGTTCACAATCGGTGTTTTAATGATTATCATTAATGTGTTGTCAGCTTGGTCAGCATTGGAACTTTATTATGTCTCTAAAACTGTATTTTACACTATGGGCGATTCCAAGGTGTAACAGCTATTGCTGAAAGTCGGATTTTTCACTTCCAAATGTATGTCAAACAAAAAACAATAATTGCAAAGTTAAACAAACCGTACAACTCTATGCACCTTTGTTCTTCAAGCAAATGTATTGTAAACATTTCAGTGGAAGTTGTTAAAAGTAGTCCTTGTGCATGGAGTTGTGTGGTTTGTTTAACTTCTTTGCAATCGTTGTTTTTTGTTTATTTTAAAGTGAAAAAATCCGAGTCTCAGAATCCCTCTGTTACCGTAGAATTGGCACTATGTTTTAGGCCTACTGTTCGACAACTATTTAGTCCCATGGACGTTGTCCCTGGATAATAAACCTACCCAGGGCATTTCAGGTGCTGAATGAAAGCTTAGACCTCTGGGACCTCGAAAATAAGTGTTATATGGATGTCAAAAATACTTATTGTCTGGACGTTGAAATCAGGTCCATTTTAGAGGCTGAATGAATGGAAAAAATATGTTTTTTTCAGACATTGAAAATATGTATTTTTCAGACATTGATTCTATGGCAAAAAATTAAATGCTATACATGTTCTATTAAGTAAGAAACCAAATATGTATTATTGCTCCCATCTATCACATGCAGTAATGTTAGCTTTTTCAAATCCTTTAAAACTGGCAGCAATGATGATCAAAGTAGGCCAGCATACAGAATGAACAAACTGACCACTACAATAACATTCTGAGTAACGTTTACAGAATATTTTTTTCTTGCTATGACTGATATGTTGTTGTTTATCTACCTCAAATCAAATCAAATTTTATTTGTCACATACACATGGTTAGCAGATGTTAATGCGAGTGTAGCGAAATGCTTCAACCTTAGTTGAATACACTGACTGTAAGTCACTCTGGATAAGAGCATCTGCTGAATGTCCAAAATATACATGGAAAAACAAACACTAGCTGGGTATTGTTCTAATGATAAAATACACATCTGGTCTGTGTGGACCAGATCCATGTCTGCGTTTGGGCCAAATATAGGCCGGTCTGGACAACTATGATTGGTTCAGATTTGATCCGGACGGGACCAAAAATCCACGTTCGTGGACATTGAAATCGGGGCTCCAAAAAAATACCCCCAAAATATGGAGGATCAGAAAAAGACGTCCAAAAGGCATCGCCTGATGTCAAATGCTTTGTGGGTAATTTTACATGAAAAAATAACATTGTAGATCATCTGAAATTATTTAATCTAAACAAAGCTTGTCAAGTTAGGACATTTCAGTCCTTGGCAGTACTGATATGGCTGTGTTATTGATAATATATGTGCATATTTGTATTTTTATATGTTATTATGAATATATTATTTTCACTGTTGCAGTAAAAGCTTGGAGTACTTCTACGCTTATAAATCAAGTTCCAATTATAGAACACATTATAGAACAGAACACATCACTGATGAGCCTACATGCGTTTTCATCATCTCTGTGCTCTTTAACGAAGGAGCCAAGTCAGCATGTTGGGACAGTTCAGAAGAACTGGTTTGCCATTTTCTTTGCTCCGATAACAGTGCAGATGCAACTTTGGTAACAGAATGACGTCAGAAGATTGCAGTCATTATGTTGCCAAACTTTGCGTCTGCACTGTTCTTCAAGCCAATATGTTTTCAGTGGAAATTGTTAAAAGTAGTCCTTGTGCAGAGTTGTATGTTTTGTTTAACTTTGCAATCATTGGTTTTCATTTGACATACATTTTATAGTGTCAAATCAGAGTCTCAGTGCCACTCTGCTACCGTAGAATAGCCAAGGGGCAGCATATTTTCAGAGGGCGTTGTCTCTCTAGATATCCGGGTTGCCTCCAATGTTTCAATGCCACTGCTGTCCAGGGTCGTGTTTACGAGACTACAGAGGGCGTTGTCAGTCCATTCATTACGGTTGTGTCCTTCTATTTGAAGGTTCTGGAAATATATAACAGGGGTCTATTGTTTGTGTGTAATGACTAAAATATATTTTTCAAACAAATCAAAGTGGGAACATATTATATTTTTATTTGCTCAATCTCAGTGGATTTAGATTCCCAAAGTAACTCTGTGTTTACCTAGAGTGTGAAGACTCCTGAAATGAATCCCAATGAATGAAACCCGTTAACGTTTAAGATAACCCCAATCAGCTCTGTTTGTACAGTGTGATAACCCACTCTGTTCCCTAGGTGGTGTCAGACGCTGCTGGACAAGGTGTGACCATCACTGGAGAGAATACCTACAACAACTGGGACTGGACCAATTCAGTTGTCTTTGCTGCCACTATTGTCACTACCATAGGTGGGCAATATCTTGAATACAACACTGGAAACATTGAATCATGTTAATCTCTCTCCGATAACAGCTGCTAACTCAGTTACCCAATGTCTAACCGTAGCAGAAATGAAGCTGCCACCCCCGTCTGAAAGCCTATACGTTTGTGATTTGCAGGTTATGGTAATGTTGCCCCAAAGACGGCTGGCGGCCGTATATTCTGCATCCTGTATGGCCTGTGTGGGATCCCTCTCTGCCTCACCTGGATTAGTGAGCTGGGCTCGTTCTTCGGAGACAGAGCCAAGCGCCTGGGACAGGTCCTGGTACTCAAAGGCCTTAGTGTGGTAAGACTCACTGGGAGTCTCTCAGCACGTCTAATGTACTGATATGGATTTCTATCAACGACTTTTGGGGAGGTGCAATACATGACTTAAGCATTTATTAACAGCGGATTAGCCAATGGTCAGCCACGTTTAGCCACTGTAGCTGCGTACTAATGACTGAATCCCGTATGGTCCAACTAATGGAAAAGTGTTAGCCTACAAGACATGTTAGCCTTGTCACCAGATCTGGTGGAACACTCAAAAATGACAATTGACATGGTCAAATCAAAGGGATTGGTCTAACATTGTGACTTGTGTCACATGCCGTTGCTTGTTCTTCTCACTGTGCTTTAGCTGCTGCTTTGGTTGCTCTCTGGGGTCTAGGCCGACTCACTGTAAAGCCCTTTTTACATCAGCAGTTGTCACAAAGTTCTTTAAATACATTTGAATGATTTATTGATTCTCCCCGTGTGCCGTCTGCAGAAAAAGGTCCAGTTGATCTGCACGGCCATCTTCCTCCTGTGGGGTCTGCTGGTACACCTGGTGATCCCCCCGTTTGTGTTCATGTCCCTGGAGGGATGGTCGTACCTGGAGGGCTTCTACTTCTCCTTCATCACCCTCACCACTGTCGGCTTCGGGGACTACGTCGCAGGTAGTTACATAGGCTTTTCATGAAGTAGATGGCATTCCTCAGAAAATATTAGTTTATATTTAAGAGATCATGATATCACCTAATTCACATTAGAGGATCATAAAGTTATTTGGAGTTGGATTCATTGCCTGGTGCAATCCTGCTTTGTCCAAGCTGAAGAAAGGGTGACATATACTTAATTAAACTATGTTCTCTTTTTGACTCCACAGGTATCAATCCAAACATAGACTACCCAAGGCTGTACCGGGTGTTTGCAGAGGTGTGGATCTACATGGGTCTGGCCTGGCTGTCTCTTTTCTTCAGCTGGAACGTCCACATGGTGGTGTCGGCTCACAAGGTCCTGAAGAAGAGAAGGCAGAGACACAGGATGGACCACCTGGACCATCGATGGCAGCTCGAGAAGGACGACATCCACAGCCCTCGCCGCCTCCCCACCGCCGTCGACATCTTCAACTTCCTGTCTGAGAAGCATGAGGACTACAGCACCGCCATCAGGCAGATTGGCGCTGCCGCGAAGCCGAAGCCGAAGATGGAATTCAAGGAGTTGAGTCGTTCAAAGAGCTGTAGTGACATCCTGGGGACGAATATCCAAACCCTGGAGCATTCCCCACGCCGCCTGAGGCGCCACCTCAGCATCAGTCACAATATGTTACTAAGCAGCTTTGGGATGGGAGAGGAGGGGCAGAGGCTTATCGAGGATGACCCTGTCTTTATGAAAGACCCTGGGTTTGAGGAGAACTGTCTGGATAGGGACACTAGAGCGAAGGCTGTTTATGTGTCCAACTCAAAAGAGAACCTAAACCCCGCCGATCTAGGTCCTAACATCAACAAAGAGGAGAATGTTCAGAATCAAGATGGTGGAGAGAATAGGTTTACTGTATCAAAGGTAGTGGAGGGGGATTCGGGAGAGGAGAATGATGAGAAAGGCTGAAGCCTTGGATCCATCCTCTTCATGGAGAACTGAATGATGTAATCAAAAGGGGACTATCGCTCTCTCCTAGAAGTTTGGTTGGTGCATAAAACTTGTGAATTCAGATAAATAAAAGGTATGATGGGTCTGTGATGGGTCCGCGGATCATCACAACTTTTTATTTATTGTACCCATCACACCTTTTTATTTATCACCCCATCACACCTTTTAATTTATCACCCCATCACACCTTTTAATATCACCCCATCACACCTTTTTATTTATCACCCCATCACACCTTTTAATATCACCCCATCACACCTTTTAATATCACCCCATCACACCTTTTAATATCACCCCATCACACCTTTTTATTTATCACCCCATCACACCTTTTTATTTATCACCCCATCACACCTTTTAATATCACCCCATCACACCTTTTTATTTATCACCCCATCACACCTTTTTATTTATCACCCCATCACACCTTTTAATATCACCCCATCACACCTTTTAATATCACCCCATCACACCTTTTTATTTATCACCCCATCACACCTTTTAATTTATCACCCCATCACACCTTTTAATTTATCACCCCCATCACACCTTTTAATATCACCCCATCACACCTTTTAATATCACCCCATCACACCTTTTAATATCACCCCATCACACCTTTTAATTTATCACCCCCATCACACCTTTTAATATCACCCCATCACACCTTTTAATATCACCCCATCACACCTTTTTATTTATCACCCATCACACCTTTTTATTTATCACCCCATCACACCTTTTAATATCACCCCATCACACCTTTTAATTTATCACCCCCATCACACCTCTTAATATCACCCCATCACACCTTTTAATATCACCTCATCACACCTTTTAATTTATCACCCCATCACACCTTTTAATTTATCACCCCCATCACACCTTTTTATTTATCACCCCATCACACCTTTTAATTTATCACCCCATCACACCTTTTAATTTATCACCCCATCACACCTTTTAATTTATCACCCCCCATCACACCTTTTAATTTATCACCCCATCACACCTTTTAATTTATCACCCCATCACACCTTTTAATTTATCACCCCATCCCACCTTTTAATTTATCACCCCATCACACCTTTTAATTTATCATCCCATCACACCTTTTTATCCATCTGAACTGAATGATATAGAAGCATCATAACAAGGTCCTGGGACAACCAGAGACTATGGCAGAGTTAGGATTGGTCACATTCCCCTGTGGTGAGGAGTGGAAACACATTTTCAACGGTTTTCCTTAACATCGTGATCAGTGAAATGTATGACCCAAGATTATCAAGGCCTAAGATCATGAACACAGTCTGGACAACTTCCTGTCTTCTCTGTTATCTTTATCTCGATGTTAAACACACATTTTGGTCTGTGGGAAAAGTAAAAGAAGGAAAATATAGCAAACAATGGACTCCTTAGAGTTGCCAGTGTGATTTACCTGACTCTAAAATGAGAAACTGAAAGCAATGTAGTTTGTCTATTGTTACAAACTGCCTTCAGAAATAAAGTTTACATGAGTTTCTATGCAATTTCCATGTTTTTTATATGAGTAGATGTAGTGGTAGTGGACTTGAAAAAGGAGATATGAGATATAGAATCATTTTGTATTTTTTGCTTTGTCATTACCCCCCCCCCCCCCCCCCCCCCCGAAAAACATTCCCCCAAAGATCGATGATCAACAATATGTCAAAGTAAAATAATGAAATATAACTGTTTAATCAATACAAATAGTCCACCATTTTCGACAGTGTGCAGGTCTCTCATCTTTTCCAGTATTCTTATTTTGACTCCTACGCACCTGGAACAGACACTATTGAGTACTAAGGAACTTAAAAGAGCGCAGACGGCCTCTTATCATTTAACATAATTACACATGCCATGCATCACAGCAATTGCAGTGTTATATTGTGGCAACCATGTGGAATATTTATACTTTTCAATCATATTACACCAGACAAGATGTACTATACAGAAACAGCACAGACTTTGAGAACAATACAGTTTGAGTGTCATTACTGCATCTATATATACACACACAGACTTTGAGAACAATACCGTTTGAGTGTCATTACTGCATCTATATATACACACACAGACTTTGAGAACAATACCGTTTGAGTGTCATTACTGCATCTATATATACACACACAGACTTTGAGAACAATACAGTTTGAGTGTCATTACTGCATCTATATATACACACACAGACTTTGAGAACAATACCGTTTGAGTGTCATTACTGCATCTATATATACACACACAGACTTTGGAAATCAGATGTCCGGAAGGAATCATTGGCTACTTCAGATCACAGACCAGGGCTTTGTGGTAGACTGTTCCTATGAGAAGCTTTCCTTCATAGGGAGCTGCTACAGAGGATCCTATGAGCACACTGCCATCATCAGCATAGACCTGAGTCACCACTGGCTTCTCATAGTGGATGTCCTGAATCCTAATGACCTATAAAACAAATTATGATAAAGAAAACCAATTCAAGCTTTTGGTACATGGGCTGTGTCCCAAATGGCAGCCTATTCCCTATACAGTGCACTACACTACTTTTGGCCAAGGCCCATAGGGAGTATACTCTATAGGGCAGGTATTCCCAAACTGGGGTGATATATACTCTATAGGGCAGGTATTCCCAAACTGGGGTGATATATACTCTATAGGGCAGGTATTCCCAAACTGGGGTGATATATACTCTATAGGGCAGGTATTCCCAAACTGGGGTGATATATACTCTATAGGGCAGGTATTCCCAAACTGGTGATGTGATATAGCGAAGCACCTGAGTGAGTTGGGTGTGAAATTACGCAGGTACTTTCCCGAAACGGATGACACAAACAACTGGATTGGTTATCCCTTTCATGCCCTGCCTCCAGTCCACTTACATGCCCTGCCTCCAGTCCACTTACATGCCCTGCCTCCAGGCCACTTACATGCCCTGCCTCCAGTCCACTTACATGCCCTGCCTCCAGTCCACTTACATGCCCTGCCTCCAGTCCACTTACATGCCCTGCCTCCAGTCCACTTACATGCCCTGCCTCCAGTCCACTTACATGCCCTGCCTCCAGTCCACTTACATGCCCTGCCTCCAGTCCACTTACATGCCCTGCCTCCAGTCCACTTACATGCCCTGCCTCCAGTCCACTTACATGCCCTGCCTCCAGTCCACTTACATGCCCTGCCTCCAGTCCACTTACATGCCCTGCCTCCAGTCCACTTACATGCCCTGCCTCCAGTCCACTTTCATGCCCTGCCTCCAGTCCACTTACATGCCCTGCCTCCAGTCCACTTACATGCCCTGCCTCCAGTCCACTTACATGCCCTGCCTCCAGTCCACTTACATGCCCTGCCTCCAGTCCACTTACATGCCCTGCCTCCAGTCCACTTACATGCCCTGCCTCCAGTCCACTTACATGCCCTGCCTCCAGTCCACTTACATGCCCTGCCTCCAGTCCACTTACATGCCCTGCCTCCAGTCCACTTACATGCCCTGCCTCCAGTCCACTTACATGCTCTGCCTCCAGTCCACTTACATGCCCTGCCTCCAGTCCACTTACATGCCCTGCCTCCAGTCCACTTACATGCCCTGCCTCCAGTCCACTTACATGCCCTGCCTCCAGTCCACTTACATGCGCTGCCTCCAGTCCACTTTCCTGCCCTGCCTACAGTCCACTTACATGCCCTGCCTCCAGTCCACTTACATGCCCTGCCTCCAGTCCACTTTCATGCCCTGCCTCCAGTCCACTTTCATGTCCTGCCTCCAGTCCACTTTCATGCCCTGCCTCCAGTCCACTTTCATGTCCTGCCTCCAGTCCACTTTCATGCCCTGCCTCCAGTCCACTTTCATGTCCTGCCTCCAGTCCACTTTCATGCCCTGCCTCCAGTCCACTTACATGCCCTGCCTCCAGTCCACTTACATGCCCTGCCTCCAGTCCACTTACATGCCCTGCCTCCAGTCCACTTACATGCCCTGCCTCCAGTCCACTTACATGCCCTGCCTCCAGTCCACTTACATGCCCTGCCTCCAGTCCACTTACATGCCCTGCCTCCAGTCCACTTTCATGCCCTGCCTCCAGTCCACTTTCATGCCCTGCCTCCAGTCCACTTACATGCCCTGCCTCCAGTCCACTTACATGCCCTGCCTCCAGTCCACTTACATGCCCTGCCTCCAGTCCACTTACATGCCCTGCCTCCAGTCCACTTACATGCCCTGCCTCCAGTCCACTTACATGCCCTGCCTCCAGTCCACTTACATGCGCTGCCTCCAGTCCACTTTCCTGCCCTGCCTACAGTCCACTTACATGCCCTGCCTCCAGTCCACTTACATGCCCTGCCTCCAGTCCACTTTCATGCCCTGCCTCCAGTCCACTTTCATGTCCTGCCTCCAGTCCACTTTCATGCCCTGCCTCCAGTCCACTTTCATGCCCTGCCTCCAGTCCACTTACATGCCCTGCCTCCAGTCCAATTACCGATATCTGAACAAGAGAGACTCATAAACATTGCAACAAGCGGTTCTGTGAAAATTGAATTTAATCAGAAGCCACTGCCATATTTCTGGATTTGGCTGCGCTCAGAATATCCTGCCTTGGCAAATCGTGCTGTTAAAACACTGATGCCCTTTGCAACCACGTACCTATGTGAGAGTGGATTCTCGGCCCTCATTAGTATGAAAACTAAATAAAGGCACAGATTGTGTGTGGAAAATGATTTAAGACTGAGACTCTCTCCAATACAACCCAACATTGCAGAGTTATGTGCATCCTTTCAAGCACACCTTTCTCATTAACCTGTGGTGAGTTATGCACAATTTTCAATTAACAAATAAGGTTTAATATCTAAGATGGTTAAATAAAAAATTATTAATTTGATTGACTATTATTATATTATTATTGACTATTATTATATTATTATTATTTATATTATTTATATTATTATTTGTGCCCTGGTCCTATAAGAGCTCTTTGTCACTTCCCATGAGCCGGGTTGTTACAGAAACTCACACTCATTCTTATGTTTAATAAATGTATCGTATAGTGTGTGTTTGGCAGGCTTACAATGGTGGCAAAAAACAACATTTGAGAGTGTGCTGACCCTGGTGCTAGAGGGGGGGTACGCAGCTGGAGGTTGAATGTTTGAAGGGGTACGGGACTATAAAAAGTGTGGGAACTACTGCTATAGGGAATAGGGTGCCATTTGGAACTGAGATCAGAGTGAATTTATTCCTATAATATAATAGAACTAGAGAGGACATGGTAAATGACGTACTAACCTCAGATCCAGGTAGATCCTCAGGGTCATATACTGCTACCTTTGCTCCATTAGGGTGACAACCCAGCCATAGGTCACCTGTTACATGGTCCACCTCGATGTTGTCACAGAGAGACCCAACGGCTACAGACTGGTTGGAGACAGACATCATTAGGAATGTGATGGCTGATTGTATTACAGCGGTTGGACCATCTATAGAAACAATACTAAATATAATATTATGCCCGTAAAGAAGTTTGCGTTCATATTTGATGTAGTGAAAAAGTTTTACCTTGACATGTACCAAGTCTTTGTTTTTCTTTATCTCAAAAACAGCAATCTCATGGTCCAAAATAGCAGACACATATAGATACCTGTGGGGGGGAAGAACACATTTATTATTTTACTGCATAACACACTTCCAAAGAGCACAACCGATTTGTACATTTTAAACTGTTGGATTCTCAATTGTGTAGACTTTACTACAATTGTGGAAACAAAGAAGGCAAAAAACAAAGAAATCCGTGTGCAAAAGGTGGGTGTGTTGTGTACAGGCAGAGTGTAATTGCACAGTTGAACCATGGGGCGCGCTGTAGTTTAGCAATTCCTAGAGGGAGGTCAAATCTGCAGTCCTAAAACTGTGATCCCCGGGTTCATGATAATGATATTGTCCACATCACTTGTTTGCTGCTTTTCAGACAAATGAGTTGACAACTAAACAACAGTTGAGACTTGCACGCCAAATTAGCGGCCCGCATTTAATGTAAAGAAGTTAACACACTTGTGAAGAATACAATATTCAGTTACATCACAACTGAATCTAGTTCACTTTACAAAGAGGGTAGAAAACATAAAATACTGGTTTTCCATGTCAAATCAGTGAGATGTACCTGTAATTGAACTTTAACCTCTACGCAGGGGTGTAAAGTACTTAAGTAAACATACTTTAAAGTACTACTTAAGTCATTTTTTGGGGTATCTGTACTTTACTATTGATATATATTTTTTAAACTTTTAACACTACATTCCTAAAGAAAGAATGTACTTTTTACTCCATTGAGTTTACCTAACACCCAAAAGTTACATTTTGAAAGCTTAGCAGGACAGGAAAATGACCAATTCACACACTTATCAAGACAACACATGGTCATCCCTTCTGCCTCTGATTTGACGGACTCACTAAACACAAATGCATCTTTCGTAAATTATACCTGAGTGTTGGAGTGTGCCCCTGGCTATCCATACATTTTAAAAACAAGAAAATGGGGCCGTCTGCTTTGCTTAAAAGAAGGAATTTGAAATTATTTACACTTCTACTTTTTCTTTTGATACTTAACTATATTTTTTTGCAATTACATTTACTTTGGATACTTAAGTATATTTATAACCAAATACTTTTATACTTTTACTCAAGTAGTATTTTACTGGGAGACTTTTCCTTTTACTTGAGTAACTTTCTATTAAGGTACTTTTACTCAAGTATGACAATTGGGTACTTTTTCCACCACTGCCTCTATGGGATCGGTCCCCCCCACGGGACAGTTGAAATAAAGAGCGCTAATGTGATTAGCATGACGCTGTAAGTGTTGGTCAATCTCTTCAACAGATGATCAGGTCTATATAATTATCAAACATACATTAGAAATGGAAAGGAAACACAGACTCTTAGTTTAAGTATTAAAATACTCATTTTAGTAATACAATTGTAGGCAGAAGTTGGTACAGAGTACAGTATAACAGTACATAATAGTTCTCCCCAAGTTCTGCAAAATGTGTAAGACTCATATAGCCTCTCCCAGTCCTCCTTGCATGAGTTTCCCTGGCAACAACATTTTAATAAATCTAACCTCCCTCTGACAGCAGTAACCATCTTATCAGCAATTAAAAGCTCAGAAGTGGGTTTAACTGAAACTTGACCTGTCATCACAAGTATGAACGAGTGTAAGTATCTTCTGATAGGTGGCTGGTTTCATCAGGTCTGTGACAGCCTTGTGTTCTCAGAAAACCAGATAACCACGGTGGGATCCAGACAGGAGGAGTCTGAATGTAGACGCCTTCTGATAGTGTCTGAAGGTCACATCACTCAAAAACAGATTTTAACACACACACACACACAGAGGTCTCCTGAAGAGGAGACCTTACAGTTTACCATAAGATAATTTATTAACCCTTTAAAAGGTATAAGGCCTTGGTTTAACCCTCTTCATTAGTAACAAGAACATTTCCCAGGACATGTCTTATATGGGCAAAAAGCTTAAATGTTTGTTAATCTAACTGCACTGTCCAATTTACAGTAGCCATTACAGTGAAAAAATACCATGCTATTGTTTGAGGAGAGTGCACAACAACAAAACATTTTTTATCACAGCAACTGGTTTGATATATTCACCTCTGAAGGTAAATAACATACTTACATTCAGAATCTTGCTCTGATTTGTCATCCAGAGATAAAATGTAGCTTAGTTTTGTTTGATAAAATCCATTTTTATATTAAAAAACATCACATCTAGATGTGTGAAGGTTGGTGTATTTTCTGTAGGGAAGCTAATTATCCATAATTTATGACATTCCTAGAAGTGTGTAAACTTACATTTTTTATTACCATATCATTTTTGTATGTTCTCTATAGTTATGTTAATTGACCAATTCGGCAAATTTGGGCAGACTTGAAACAACATTTTGAACAGTAATGCAACGGTTCATTGGATCAGTCTAAAACTTTGTACATACACTGCTGCCATCTAGTGAAATTGCACCTAGACTCCTAAGTGAGATATTGGCCTTTCTATTGCATTTCAAAGATGCAATAAAAAATACATGTTTTTTTCCCCCTTTGTATTATCTTTTACCAGATCTAATGTGTTATATTCTCCTACATCAATTTCACATTTCCACACACTTTAAAGTGTCTCCTTTCAAATGGTATCAATAATATGCATATCCTTGCTTCAGGTCCTGAGCTACAGGCAGTTATATTTGGGTATGTCATTTTAGGCAAAAAAAAATAACAGTCAGATTATTCTTATCAAGTCATTTCTCCTGTCATTTATCAACTTTTATACAACATTACTATGTATTGTATTGTTACAGGTCTTGTTCAGTGCACCAGCGTTATCTTTGACATATCATTTTGTCAACTTTATTGCAAATCTAACTTCCTGTGATTAGACAGAGCATGCAATGAATGAACTTTAAAATATCTTTTTTTACTTATCAACTTGAACCCCACAGGCCACGGCAGAATTCAGTATGGCACAACATTGAGGAATTTTCAGCTAGATATACAGCCTCTTAAAGAAGAAGTTACAGGTCTGTGAGAGCCAGAAATCTTGCTTGTTTGTAGGTGACCAAATACTTATTTTGCACCATAATTTGCAAATAAATTCATTAAAAATCCTACAATGTGATTTTCTCATTTTGTCTGTCATAGTTGAAGTGTACCTATGATGAAAATTACAGGCCTCTCTCATCTTTTTAAGTGGGAGAACTTGCACAATTGGTGGCTGACAAAATATTTTTTTGCCCCACTGTATATTATGTAGAACAGACATCCCTCCCTGTCATATAGAGTAAGGAATCTTGTTAACTCTATTCATTGCATTTCCATCTGCAACATTCAGTATGTTGCACACTTGCACTCTTCCGACCACAACCCACGTCGGAAGCCTGTTTTCTACATAAAGCATTGGCTACTGGTCTACCTTGGCTAGATCACAGACCAAGGCTTTCTGGTAGATTGTTCCAATGAGAAGCTTTCCTCCGTAGGGAGCTGCTACAGAGGATCCTATGAGCACACTGCCATCATCAGCATAGACCTGGGTCACCACTGGCTTCTCAGAGTGGATGTCTTTAATCTGAATCACCTGTGAAAACAATATCATGAAATGTAGATGTATACCAGACAGTGAGCATTACAGAGAAAGACACCCACCCCAGGTCCAGTCCAAGTCCACTTTAAGTCCACTCAATGTCCACTCCAAGTACACTTTAAGTCCACTCCAAGTCCACTCAATGTCCACTCCAAGTCCACTCTAAATCCACTCTGAGTACACTCCAAGTCCACTCCAAGCCCAGTCCATGTCCACTCTAAGACCACTTTAAGTCCAGTCCATGTCCACCCCAAGTCCACTCTAAGTCCACTCTAAGTCCACTAAGACCACTTTAAGTCCACTCTAAGTCCACTCTAAGTCCAGTCTAAGTCCACTCTAAGTCCACTCTAAGTCCCCTCTAAGACCACTTAAAGTCCAGTTCATATCCACTCTAAGTCCACTCTAAGTCCATTGCGCTTGTGTGTTTCCTCTCATACAGTAGTTGGAATGTACTGTAGTCCAGCAGCTTTTACAATAGCATAGTAGAGGCGTGAACATGTGAAAACAATATTGGTGTATAGTACAGAGATACACTGCTGGTATATGATCCAGAAAGCAGTTCACTCAGGAAGTTTCAATAGCACACGGCAGGTGTACGAACCTCAGATCCAGGAAGATCCTCAGGATCATTTCGAAATAGTTTCCAGCCATTAGGGTGACAACCTATCCACAAGTCGCCAGTCTCAGGGTCAACATAAATGTTGTCAACAAGAGAGCCCACTTCCACGACCTGGTGACAAAGAATAATATCACGTATGCTATAAAAATAAAGAGAGTCACACACTCTATATATATAAACTCCCAGTAATTTATTGGGTAAAACACCTAACGTTTCGGCATCACTGTGCCTTCTTCAGGGCGCCTGAGAGCAGAGGGTGCCTTCTTCAGGGTGCTTTCTTCAGGACACAGTGAATGCCAAAACATAGTTTTTTTTACCCAATAAATTACTGGGACTTTATATATATTCGGTGTGCGACTCTCTATATTTTTAGACATAGTTTATTCGCCGTTAGTCAGCACCTCTACACTAAATCATTTTCTTTGGGTGTGCGCCAGCTCATGCTTTTTAAAATAATAATATCATGAAATGAGTTTTAAAGAGCCTATTCTGGATTCAGATACACAAGCAATGGGAGAGAATAAACACATCAGATTTAGGCTTTCAACAGAGCAGCATGTTTCAATAGTC
Organism: Oncorhynchus mykiss; assembly: GCF_057628025.1. Taxonomy (NCBI): domain Eukaryota; kingdom Metazoa; phylum Chordata; class Actinopteri; order Salmoniformes; family Salmonidae; genus Oncorhynchus; species Oncorhynchus mykiss. The sequence continues at coordinate 10,567,754 of NC_143023.1, forward strand.
CATTTGACTATTTACCAGGTGTAAAACAAATCTGCCATTCCTCATATTTTACCTTTACTGGGGCCAAACCATTGCTTTCCAGTCGCTCCAAAACATGTATGTTGTGGTCAAATAAGTCAGCCACATATATGTGCCTACATGAAAACATACATAGTTGTATGTTACATAACATCACATCAACAGACCTTATCATGTCAACATGTGATATCCACTCTATAATCAAACACGTAACAGGTTTGACTGCCCATATGGACAGGATTATTGAACTGTGTGTACACAGGACAGTACTCAAAGCGCATTGAAATTCTTTGTGTAATGTCATTATTTTTTTAATTGTAATTTTATTGAGTACTTTATTCTTTTAAAAACATGTCATACTGGTCACCAATGGGAATCAAACCCACAACCCTGGCGCCATGCTCTACCAACTGAGCTACACGGGACTGAATACTTGAATAGCGCTATAGAAGTTGAATACATTATTAATCTAATTATTGTACCTTTTGTCAGGTGAGATGTTGATGCCATTGGCCATGTAGAATCCCTCAGCCACTACTTTGACCTCTTCAGGGCTGTAATACACAACGTTAGACCAGGGCTGAGCCAGAAGTACCTCCAGAGTATTCAGAGTGCCTCCACTGAAATAGTGATCGTTGGTGGCATAGAAGCTCTCCACTCCCACAGCCACAATGTCATTCACACTAAGAGAAAACCACAGATCAACTTAAATCACTATTTACTCTAAATGGCATATTTAAGAACTGTTGGTTGCATAACATGACAAAACAAAAATTATCATTAGTTTGTGCTCAGTTCAAATATCCCTAATTTCTCCAAACTCTCAGTCTTGAGAGTAGCCAAGTTTAAGAGGATAGGCTACATTTCCATATTGTTACCATGTAATTAACACTTTTAGCCCTGCTGTAATATGAAACTCTACCGACAATCTAGGTAACAAACCAAATTGGTTTGAAGCAATGACATGACTTTAGCTCTTGCATACCTGTGAAGGAATTCATGCTTTATGGTTTTCACATAGACAAGGGAGTGGTCCTCCTCAACAAACAGAAAGATCTCCACTTGTGTTTTCTTTTGAGGGTGATTGACCACAAACAGGTATACTGAGTTATCTGGAAAGTGGAGAAAAGATTCAGCTCAATCAATTGATCCGTCTTGTGTTTTTGACAGTTCTCTTTTCACACAAGAGACGATTGGGAAGGGCAGCAGATGCATTTCAAAACCTGTTTGCGTCCCAAAATGGCACCCTATTCCCCATATAGTGCACTACTTTTGACCAGAGCCCTATAGGGAATAGTGTGCCATTTGTGACACAGATTATGGGTTTTATTTACCCGTCTCATCTGTGTATACACTGATTCCATGTGGATTGAAGGAGTCCAGGTCAAAGCCTCTCCCCATGCGGAGCTCCACTGGTTTCATCCTAGAATCTTCACTCATATCAAGGGTGTACATCTTTCCAGGGTCATCTGAATAGGACGGCAACACAGGATCCTTCAAGCCCTAGTAATTCCAATAATATTAAGATTAATATTAGGATATGTTGATAGCCTAATACATTTATTTACGACTACATTTTTTATGTTGCGTGTTTCATATAGGGCCAAGTCAATGTTGTAACTCACAGTGCTAATAATAGCAAGTCCATTGGGAAGTATTGTGAGGTCCTCTGATCCGTACTCTGTCAGAAATCAAATCACATGTGTTCAGATACGGCTTTACAGGCAAATAGCGTTGTACAGTTACTTCATATAATACCATTGAACATGTGGCATAGAGCTCATGGAAAGGCATGCCTTTTATATCCATGCCAGCACTATTAAAGTTCCCCATGTCCTGTACATTCATGTGTACTGTACGTACCAAGGCTTTTGATTGGATGGCAGTTTGGGAGGTGGGTTTGGACAAGCTTTCTGGAAGCAAGAGTCCTTTTCCTGCAACATGTAAAATAAGGTTCATAGTTACATCCCTTCAAATGGTTATAATAACACAGAATAACACTGCAGTTTTAACACTGTAGTTATGACTTAGGGCATTTTTATGTGTCTATGTACAAACAATCATAAATATAGCCTAGTCAGCTATCACATTTAGTATAGCCTCAGACTACTGTAACTTGAGCAGTGAGATCAGATTTGCTTGGCGCACAGCATTGCTGTTTGTCAACAACATCCATCAATCTCTCAATTTATAAATTCAGAAAAGTGAAAATAACCCAAACCATTATTACTCAGTAATAAAGCACTGGCTAATAAAGGAAAGTTAAATAGAAAAACCGGCTTATATCGCTTGCTGTCAACAAAACAACTTTTTGAGGTTGCTAGCAAAAACACTAAATTGGCTAGCTAGCTACTATAACAGCTAGCATGCAATTTTATTACAGCTAAAAAAAGCTACAACTACATAAACACAGCCTACCTTAAGTTAATAATTCTCTCTCCAAGAAATGCTGATAAAGCAGCAACAAAAAGTGATATGACAACCAGCTTCCCCATTTTGAATAATTAGATAGTAGTAAATTGAGCAACTTTCGAGATAACTTCACATGTTCTGTTGAAGACCTGCCAGTCTCCGCCCCGCCCGGAGGCGACCCGTCTCCCGCAGACACTCACTGAGCGGCAACAGTGCAACTGTAGTTGATGTCAAATGTTAACACGAGCAGTGGCTGATGTCAAATGTTAACACTGAATGTGTGCGATGTGCATTCATTCCAATGTTGTGTAGAAACTCCGGATGCCTAACAGGGAGCGCTTTATTGAAGCCATCTTGGTATTCCTTCTCCGTTGTACTTTTTTTTATTTTGGTAGCTATAGAAATGCATGTATTAATGTCTACATTCGTTTGTGACATTTTTATTCTATTCCAGACACCTTCATACATACTTTTAAATAATATTATGTGAGCTAAACATACAAATACAAAATGAAAAATATATTAAAACATTTCCATAGTTGTTTTTTTAGTACCGTTACTGTCCACACAAGAAAAAAAATACATAAATACATGCAATTTTTTCCTTGAAACATTGAATTGAAATACTGTAGAATTCCATTCATTCCTATGGAGGACTGCTCCCACTGGGGAGTGCTAATGTGGTGGCTTCAAAGCCTCTCAATGGCCAATAGGAGAGGGTCAGCAATCCAGGGCTTAGATACATTATTAGTGCATACACTGATGTCAGTGATATAGTAGACTTTTCCTTGGTACCAGAATATTACCTTACATTATAGGCTATTCAATCAATTACAGACTCTCCCCCCAGAACCAATAGAACATATTTCAGGACAATAGTGAATTTGATTTTAAAATCTCAATCTGCACATGAACAGCTGAAATCACTCATAGAACAGAATACAACATATCCTGTTATCAATGCAGTAGTGGAAATCAATAATAATATATCCTGGTATCAACGCAGTAGGAAGGTGGCGATAGGTCACCATGCAACAATGCTCAGTGTGTAATACTGTTGTGTTGGAAACATTTTTTGGCTTTTTTCCTTGAGACAAATAAAATGCGAAGTAACCCAATTAATTACTCCTTCTTGAACACCAAAGTACTCATTCTCACTTAAATCTGTTTGCAAGGTCCAAACTATTTGATATTTTAGAAATTCCATGGCATTAGTGCCAGTGAATTTAAGCTTCAGTGGCGCAGTGGTCTAAGGCACTGCCTCTCAGTGCTAGAGGTGTCACTACAGACCCTGGTTTGATCCCGGGCTGTATCACAACCGGCCGTGATCGGGAGTCCCATAGGGTGGCGCACAATTGGTTACTGCGTCATCCGGGTTAGGGGAGGGTTTGGCTGGGGTAGGACGTCATTGCAAATAAGAATTTGTTCTTAACTGCCTAGCCTAGTTAAATAAAGGTTAAATAAAATAGAAAACATTTGTTGTTTAGACTCCATTACATAATAGTTAGGCTGGGCTAGTTGAAATAAATTAATCTGTCTGTGTTGCTTGTACACCAATCTAACCGTGCATATATTTCCCAGGGTTTCTACAGCATCAATGTCTGTACATTTCACAGAAAGAACAGAAAACAAACAATGATAAAGGACTATTCATACCTGCCTGTTTAAAATTGTTTATTTATGAAGTCGATTTTTTTTTGCAAGTGATAAGACTCCTCCCAAAATAAAAACAAAAAGTTACAAAATTGCCTATGTATTCAAAATCATGTGTAAGAGACCGCATTAAAAAACAAACAAACATGTATACAGAAGTAAAAGTAACACCAAATTGGCAAACTATTGACCCTGTGATAGTCAGCATTTGGTGCATGCAACCTAACAGTTACTGTAGAGTATCTACAGATGTCCAATCCAAGTACGATAGCTTCTAACAACTTCCAAACACCGGTAACTCCTGCACTTAACAGTAGTGTGTGAGCAACTATCCAGCACTGCCAAGTGGGGGCTACATCAGAGAATCCTGTCTCGTTTTGTGAAGTTGTCTACAGGTTCAGTGTATTGCAACAGCAGGAATCCCCAAACAAACTGTTTCAAGCTAGACTGTATATTTGGGACATACAAAATAAATGTTATTATCCATTCTCTTCTTCTTCTTCATCATGTCTACATTGTATTAGAATTCCTAGACCAAATCATCCAGACAGGTGTGACAAATAAAACATGATGTCAAGTCCAGATCTCAAAATATAACTGAACAGGAAAAAGCAATTTCAACATCTTTTCTCTGTCATTCTTCTCAACGTAATAAAAAGGAAACCCACTGGCCAGGCCAACACATAGTAGAGGGTGGGGTGGGCTGAACCGACCCACGGGCCCACACAAACATAGGTGAGGAGGTCCCATGAGGAGGTGGTGGTTTCAGGGCTGTGCCCCGGCAGCCGCTGGGAGGAGGGGGTGGAGGTTTCAGGGCTGTGCCCCGGCAGCCGCTGGGAGGAGGTTTCAGGGCTGTGCCCCGGCAGCCGCTGGGAGGAGGTGGTGGAGGTTTCAGGGCTGTGCCCCGGCCGCTGGGAGGAGGGGGTGGAGGTTTCAGGGCTGTGCCCCGCCAGCCGCTGGGAGGAGGTGGTGGAGGTTTCAGGGCTGTGCCCCGGCAGCCGCTGGGAGGAGGGGGTGGAGGTTTCAGGGCTGTGCCCCGGCAGCCGCTGGGAGGAGGTGGTGGAGGTTTCAGGGCTGTGCCCCGGCAGCCGCTGGGAGGAGGTGGTGGAGGTTTCAGGTCTGTGCCCCAGCAGCCGCTGGGAGGAGGTGGTGGAGGTTTCAGGGCTGTGCCCCGGCAGCCGCTGGGAGGAGGGGGTGGAGGTTTCAGGGCTGTGCCCCGGCAGCCGCTGGGAGGAGGTGGTGGAGGTTTCAGGGCTGTGCCCCGGCAGCCGCTGGGAGGAGGTGGTGGAGGTTTCAGGGCTGTGCCCCGGCAGCCGCTGGGAGGAGGTGGTGGAGGTTTCAGGGCTGTGCCCCGGCAGCCGCTGGGAGGAGGTGGTGGAGGTTTCAGGGCTGTGCCCCGGCAGCCACTGGGAGGAGGGGGTGGAGGTTTCAGGGCTGTGCCCCGGCCGCTGGGACTTGTGGGGCCAGAGTGTTGGGGGCAGAAATGACAGGTGATCCAGCGTTGTTAGCCAGTGCCTTTGTGGAGGTGATACCTAGAAGAGATAGTGGACACATTCTCACCAATGACTTCTACTGTCAGTACACTTATTGACAGGAAGTAAAAGAAGAGAGCAGGGTGATCTATGGTCAGGAGTAGGGAGTAGGAGCTGTGGCGGTCACGAAATCAGCCGGTGATTGTCAAGCAAATAACTGTTGGTCTCACGGTAATTGACCGTTAATTAACAAACACATTTAGCATCTTCTGGCTTCCACACATCGCCTTCAGGCCACTGATGCAGATGTTAGGGACATTTACATTGTAAAAAGTCTAATAAATATAGCCTACATCCTCACAATAAATCCATGATTTATTTTAGACAGGTCTAAAGCCAGGTAGGCTGGCTGGCATGAAAATGTAAATAAATGTTGTAAATATAAACTATGTGCTTAATATTAGGAAAGTTGAGAAATAAAGTAGGCCTAGCCTATAGAAAGCTGACGGGATCCTCCTCTATTTAGTAGAGGCCATCACTCTGTTTTCTCGCACAATTGCATAGCCTACAGAAATGTTGCGCACCATGAGCTCCCATGAAATGTTTAATTAGATTTTCGATTACATTTGCATTGATGTCAGAGTGATTAGAGGGACAATAGAGTGCGGAGTACCAGGCAGTTAGCAAGTTTGGTAGGCTACTAATGACCAGCAGCAGCATTAGAGCTTGGAGAAGTCTAATTACTGTGACTAAACGGTCATGTGGAATTTGACTGCCGGTAATATGATCACTGCAACAGCCCTAGTCAGGAGTACTCACCATAGATTACAAATAAAACACTGGTGTTGGGAAACCATTCAAACAATATACAAAGTGTAATGATAACAGCACATCTTCCCAGGGAGTGGCACCCTATACCCTAAAGAGTGCACTACTTTTGATAGGGCCCAATAGCACCCTATACCCTAAATAGTGCACTACTTTTGACCAAAGACCAAAATGCAGTGTTGGATGACTTACCTGCCATCATACTGGAAGAGCTGACTGGAGTGGAGCTGGTAACTATTCCTCCAGGAGTGCTGCCCCTTCCCTGATCTTTAACAACGGAGTCTGGCATCAGAGAGAGAGAGAGACAATCAGATATCTTCTAAATCAACACTCATTAACCCAATCCACCGACAGCTATGATACCAACACTCATTAACACAATCCACCGACAGCTATGATAGCAACACTCATTAACCCAATCCACCGACAGCTATGATAGCAACACTCATTAACACAATCCACCGACAGCTATGATACCAACACTCACTAACACAATCCACCGACAGCTATGATACCAACACTCACTAACACAATCCACCGACAGCTATGATAGCAACACTCATTAACCCAATCCACCGACAGCTATGATACCAACACTCACTAACACAATCCACCGACAGCTATGATACCAACACTCACTAACACAATCCACCGACAGCTATGATAGCAACACTCATTAACCCAATCCACCGACAGCTATGATACCAACACTCATTAACCCAATCCACCGACAGCTATGATAGCAACACTCATTAACCCAATCCACCGACAGCTATGATACCAACACAATCCACCGACAGCTATGATACCAACACTCACTAACACAATCCACCGACAGCTATGATACCAACACTCATTAACCCAATCCACCGACAGCTATGATACCAACCCAATCCACCGACAGCTATGATACCAACACAATCCACTGACAGCTATGATACCAACACTCACTAACACAATCCACCGACAGCTATGATAGCAACACAATCCACCAACAGCTATGATACCAACACAATCCACCGACAGCTATGATACCAACACAATCCACCAACAGCTATGATACCAACACTCACTAACACAATCCACCGACAGCTATGATACCAACACTCATTAACACAATCCACCGACAGCTATGATACCAACACTCATTAACACAATCCACCGACAGCTATGATAGCAACACTCATTAACACAATCCACCGACAGCTATGATACCAACACTCATTAACCCAATCCACCGACAGCTATGATACCAACACTCATTAACACAATCCACCGACAGCTATGATACCAACACTCATTAACCCAATCCACCGTTAGCTATGATACCAACACTCATTAACACAATCCACCGACAGCTATGATACCAACACTCACTAACACAATCCACCGACAGCTATGATACCAACACTCATTAACACAATCCACCGACAGCTATGATACCAACACTCATTAACACAATCCACCGACAGCTATGATACCAACACTCAAACTCTCTGACGTCAAGAACAGACGTGTCTGAGCGTGTCATCTCTGACCTAGGTGTCCCATGTCACCTGGTTCCTCCGCAACACGCCACTTGCTTCCAGTCGAAGCTGGCATCATCTCCAAGACCCTGATGCTTGCCTACGCAGCAGCAAGAGGAACTGTCCTTCCCTACCATCAGGCTTATTTGAAAACCCTAGATCCCAACCCAAGCCCTCTGTTCCACCACCTCTGGTCTATTGGCCCTCCCACCCACACTTCCGAGGGAAAGTGTACTTGATATGATTGTGATAACTTGGTGAGACGACAATACATCTTGAGATGAATGCACTAATTGTAAGTCGCTGTGGATAAGAGCATCGGCTAAAGGGTTAAAATGTCAAATGTATACTGTAGTCACATGAACTCCTCTGAAGAAACTGTAAGTATCTGTTAAAAAGCCGTCTGCTTCAATGTGTTCAATGGCTGCAAGAGAATCCACTCAATATGAACCTTCTTCTTTTAGCAAGTAATTAAAAAAGAAAAGTGTATTGTATTGAGGCATAATTTAGCACCACAATCTTAAGATCAAGCGAGGATTTTAGCACTTAAACATTCAGTTAGGCGTCTTATGCAGCAGGCCTATATCTAGAAGTCTGAGTGGAGGCGGAGGGGGAAACTCACAGAAGTCTGTGTGGAGGCGGAGGGGAAACTCACAGAAGTCTGAGTGGAGGCGGAGGGGAAACTCACAGAAGTCTGAGTGGAGGCGGAGGGGAAACTCACAGAAGTCTGAGTGGAGGCGGAGGGGAAACTCACAGAAGTCTGAGTGGAGGCGGAGGGGAAACTCACAGAAGTCTGAGTGGAGGCGGAGGGGAAACTCACAGAAGTCTGAGTGGAGGCGGAGGGGAAACTCACAGAAGTCTGAGTGGAGGCGGAGGGGAAACTCACAGAAGTCTGAGTGGAGGCGGAGGGGAAACTCACAGAAGTATGGATGTTCCATGGCCTCCCGGGCCGTGAGGCGAGCGTTGTGGTCGTAACGCAGCAACTTGTCCAGGAAGTCCAGAGCCTCGGTGCTCACCAGGTGCTGGTTCTCACTGTGCACAAACCTCTCCCACCTCTTACGGGAGTGTCTGGAGAATGGACCAGGAGAGAGAGGTCAATACATAAAATCAAGTCAACGTTCACTCAGAGTGTAGACTCACAAAGTTCTCTCAATACACTTTACAAAGAAGTTTTGGGGAAAAGGAGACAACAAAAAAATGAACAAGTCATATGAATAGATGGAAAGAGACTGGTGGCCAAATGGATTGTACCCATGAGTACTCTGTTAAATTGTCATGCCTGAGGGGCCGTTCGCCGTTCAACTCTTTCTGTTAAATGGGTCAATATATTGGGCATTATCAACCTGAATTACTCAAGGCAGGGGTCAGGTATAAATTGACATTCACATTGTGTATTTGGACCATTTAGTAATACATTCTGAAGCCCAGTTCTGTTGAAGTAATCTGACGATGAAATGTTGGATATTCTTACCTGCCCAGAATGTCATTAAACCGCGGGTCTAGTTCAATGTTGTACTTGTCGATGTAGTCATACAAGTCCTCTGTGCCGAGGACTTTAGCAATCCGTACGAGCTGTAAAACACAAACAGAACATTTTAGAGGAAAGACAAACTAAAACAAAAGCCTAAGGCCTAAATCTGGAATTCAACTGGCAGTCAAGTAAGAGGGCTAGAAGTATGCACTAAATATCAACCATCAGCCTTGTTGTAAAGACTGTCGTCTCATCATGATCAACACATTGTTTCAGTCAAGTAAGGGGGCTAGAAGTATGCACTAAATATCAACCATCAGCCTTGTAAAGACTGTCGTCTCATCATGATCAACACATTGTTTCAGTCAAGTAAGAGGGCTAGAAGTATGCACTAAATATCAACCATCAGCCGTGTTGTAAAGACTGTCGTCTCATCATGATCAACACATTGTTTCAGTCAAATAAGGGGGCTAGAAGTATGCACTAAATATCAACCATCAGCCGTGTTGTAAAGACTGTCGTCTCATCATGATCAACACATTGTTTCAGTCAAGTAAGGGGGCTAGAAGTATGCACTAAATATCAACCATCAGCCTTGTAAAGACTGTCGTCTCATCATGATCAACACATTGTTTCAGTCAAGTAAGGGGGCTAGAAGTATGCACTAAATATCAACCATCAGCCTTGTAAAGACTGTCGTCTCATCATGATCAACACATTGTTTCAGTCAAGTAAGAGGGCTAGAAGTATGCACTAAATATCAACCATCAGCCGTGTTGTAAAGACTGTCGTCTCATCATGATCAACACATTGTTTCAGTCAAGTAAGGGGGCTAGAAGTATGCACTAAATATCAACCATCAGCCGTGTTGTAAAGACTGTCGTCTCATCATGATCAACTTGATTGTTTCAGGGTTGTTCATCAGCACTGAGAGACTCAATTCTTCTCGCCTGATTGTAGATAAACCAAAACACTCAACCAAAATACTTACTTGTAATCCTACAGAAAGTTGCAATTCAACTGGCAGTCAACTAAGAGAGCAACAAGACATCCACTTGATAGCTCAAATCAGTGCTGTTGTAGTAGAGACTGGTGCACCAGGATTCAATATCAAGACAAAGTGATCAGCATCATGAGAGACAATTCTACCTGGTCGTAGTTGTCGTGTCCATGGAAGAAAGGCTCCTTCCTGAAGATCATGCTGGCCAACATACAGCCCAAACTCCACATGTCTAAACTGTAGTCATACATCTGACATAAAGAGAGAGGGGGGGGGGTGAGCGCTGTGCTTAAAACAACAATGACTACATTACTGTACCAACTTACACCTACATTATTATAACTACATTAATGACATGCTACTATAGTTTGTTTCATGTTTATAACTAGTCTTGTCAGACTGTATTGAGTGGTCTCACCTGGTAGTCTACGAGCAGCTCAGGTCCTTTGAAGTAGCGCGAGGCCACTCTCACATTGTACTCCTGGTTAGGGTGGTAGAACTCTGCCAAGCCCCAGTCGATCAGGCGGAGCTACAAGAGAATAGTCATTATTGCCTGTGTTTTTTTAGTTAATAAGTTCTAATTCCTAATTCTGAGTTCTAGTTCTATGATAATAACAATATTAATACACAGGTCTTATATAGAGCTTTTCTAAAACCCAAAGACACTTTACAATAAGCAACAATAAGGAAACAAAAACGTCTAACAAAGTGGGCTGGTTAATTATGGTAGTGATCCAAGCTATAGTAACAGAATGAATGAAAGGAGGAGCCTGAATCCATACCTTTCTGTGTTCATGATCAATCATCACATTGTGTGGCTTGACATCTCTGTGCATGATCCCCATACTGTGACAGTAGTCAAGGGCCTGAGAAGAAACAATTAGGTCTTGGTTTAAGCTAACAGTCTAAATGCGAGATGTATCATTGGCATCTGAGATTTGATTTATTAGGATCCCCATTAGTCGACGTCAATGGAGACAGTTAGTCTTACTGGGGTCGGACATAACAACAGACATTACAGACAAAATACATATATTTAAAATCATTAACATGTAGTGTGTGTGCATCTATCAGTTACACATACATGTCAGTACATACACACACCAAGTAGGTTAGGTCACATGTCAGTACATACACACACCAAGTAGGTCACATGTCAGTACATACACACACCAAGTAGGTCACATGTCAGTACATACACACACCAAGTAGGTCACATGTCAGTACATACACACACCAAGTAGGTCACATGTCAGTACATACACACACCAAGTAGGTCACATGTCAGTACATACACACACCAAGTAGGTCACATGTCAGTACATACACACACCAAGTAGGTCACATGTCAGTACATACACACACCAAGTAGGTCACATGTCAGTACATACACACACCAAGTAGGTTACATGTCAGTACAAACACACAACAAGTAGGTTACATGTCAGTACACACAACAAGTAGGTCACATGTCAGTACAAACACACAACAAGTAGGTCACATGTCAGTACAAACACACATCAAGTAGGTTACATGTCAGTACAAACACACAAGAAGTAGGTTACATGTCAGTACATACACACACCAAGTAGGTTACATGTCAGTACAAACACACAACAAGTAGGTCACATGTCAGTACAAACACACACCAAGTAGGTTACATGTCAGTACAAACACACAACAAGTAGGTCACATGTCAGTACAAACACACACCAAGTAGGTTACATGTCAGTACAAACACACATCAAGTAGGTCACATGTCAGTACAAACACACATCAAGTAGGTCACGTCAGTACAAACACACAACAAGTAGGTTACATGTCAGTACAAACACACAACAAGTAGGTTACATGTCAGTACATACACACAACAAGTAGGTCACATGTCAGTACAAACACACATCAAGTAGGTCACGTCAGTACAAACACACAACAAGTAGGTTACATGTCAGTACATACACACAACAAGTAGGTTACATGTCAGTACAAACACACAACAAGTAGGTTACATGTCAGTACATACACACAACAAGTAGGTCACATGTCAGTACAAACACACAACAAGTAGGTCACATGTCAGTACAAACACACAACAAGTAGGTTACATGTCAGTACAAACACACAACAAGTAGGTCACATGTCAGTACAAACACACAACAAGTAGGTTACATGTCAGTACAAACACACAACAAGTAGGTCACATGTCAGTACAAACACACACCAAGTAGGTCACATGTCAGTACATACACACACCAAGTAGGTTACATGTCAGTACAAACACACAACAAGTAGGTTACATGTCAGTACAAACACACAACAAGTAGGTCACATGTCAGTACAAACACACAACAAGTAGGTTACATGTCAGTACATACACACAACAAGTAGGTCACATGTCAGTACAAACACACAACAAGTAGGTCACGTCAGTACAAACACACAACAAGTAGGTTACATGTCAGTACAAACACACAACAAGTAGGTTACATGTCAGTACAAACACACACCAAGTAGGTCATATGGGGGAGAGGCGTTGTGCAGTGAGGTGTTTGTGTTTTTTGAAACCATCCCTTACCTTCAATATTTCAAACATGTAGAACCGTATGTCGAAGTCTGATAAAGTTTGATACAGTTGCTGATATACAGAGAAAAAAAATGTATCAAAATGAGATGGCTGGACATTGGTTCAGAATGTGAGGTTTATTAGAATTCTGTACAGACAGATGAACATGGTCTCTCTCCTCACCTTGAAATCAGTGTTGTTGACATGCTCAAAAACCAGCGCGGGAGTTCGAGACTGAGAAGACATAAGAAAAGGCATGAGGAACTACAATAACTACAATCATTCACTCCACCAGAACACAAAAAATACATTTGAAAAAAAGAAGAAGAAGAATCAGGATGGTAAAACGTTTTCAATGTAAACTCAAATGATTAAAACCAGGTTGAAAGTAGAAAAGTGATATATTTTAAAATAAGATAATCTTTGACAACTAACAACCACCAAAATAAAAACTAGACAGTCAGGGAGAATATATATATATTTTTTTAAATGACATGGCATTGATTTTATTATAATATTTGAGTCTCTCAGATAGCATAAGAGCAAGGCATAAGCCATGGCAAAATGTGGAGAATTACAGGAAATTAGCTTTAAAACTGCACATCTTCTCACAGCCGTTTCCAAAATGTGGTGAATTGCAGGAAATTTGCTTTAAAACGGCAATTGTTCTCTCCACCCAATGACAAAATAGGTATAATTGCAGGAAATTAGCTTTAAAACTAGTGATGCACCGATATTACATTTTTGGCCGATATCCGATATTTTCCTCGTCAAAAAAAACAATACCGATATTTAACATTTTTGCGGCCTTTTAAGCATTCTAGTACAGTTAAATAGTTAACACACACACACATGGAACTTTGCCACAGCTGTTGAAAAAAATCCTGGGGGAAACTGGATGGAGGTAGCTGAACATTGTTTCTGCTTAGTGATTGAGCAACAGCCATTGTAAAAAAAAAAAAGGCACACAAAAAACAAGCATGTGGTTGTGTTATGATTCACACTTTACAGACGTATAGAAATTAGGATCATGAGCTCCACTCACCACAGGATCCTTGACGATATCTAAAAGTGAGATGATGTTGGGACCGCCTCGCAAGTTTTCTAGAATCTTGATTTCTCTCTTGATTTTCTTCTTTTTGACTGGCTATCGACAAACATAACAAAATACCATCAGGACTTCATACAGTACGTCTCTTTGGCGAGGAGCGAAATTTGAGTCAGTGGATAAAATGCCAATACTAAAATCAATTAAAATTAATATGGTACCAACCTTGAGTATTTTGACAACAACCTTCTCATTGTTGGTGATATTTATGGCTTCAAACACCTCACTGTATTTGCCTCGTCCTAGTTTGCGCACCAGCTGGTAGTCATCTTGGTTCCTACATAGTCAAGAGAATTGGCAAGCAATGTGATGGCGTGACAATTTCAGCTAGGTAACACCAACTAGAATCTAACACACATATCAGAACATGCAACAGAAAACAATGTGTTCAGCTTTGAACCACACACGCACTACGTACCCCCATTCCACCACATGGGACTCGTAGTCCCAGTACTCCCGAGGCCTCTGTGTGTTTACATCAGGGTAAACTCGAGAGCGGCTTGGGACAGAGCCGGACATATTATACACAGGATGTTCTCTGGATCACCTGGGACAGAGAAAATAGACACACCTATTATAATAAAAACAAACATGATAGGGGTGGTGTATGTGAGTCCACATCGCACTTTAATGTCATTTTTTGCCCCCCCCGAAGGGGAATGTAAATCATTCACTTTTTTTTTTTTTTTTTACAGTAGTTACATAGCAAAACATCAAATAATTTGGTATACTTTACATCTAGATAGACAGTACTTATACATTATAAATTGTGTTTTAGTCATAACTATTATATAACATGAGCTTTTAAACCCACCCCTCAGCTACTCTCAGTCCATCCCACCTATCTCCCTAACCCCACCCCTCCAGTACTCTCAGTTCATCCCACCTATCTCCCTAACCCCACCCCTGAGCTACTCTCAGTCCATCCCACCTATCTCCCTAACCCCACCCCTCCAGTACTCTCAGTCCATCCCACCTATCTCCCTAACCCCACCCCTGAGCTACTCTCAGTCCATCCCACCTATCTCCCTAACCCCACCCCTCCAGTACTCTCAGTTCATCCCACCTATCTCCCTAACCCCACCCCTGAGCTACTCTCAGTCCATCCCACCTATCTCCCTAACCCCACCCCTCAGCTACTCTCAGTCCATCCCACCTATCTCCCTAACCCCACCCCTCCAGTACTCTCAGTTCATCCCACCTATCTCCCTAACCCCACCCCTCAGCTACTCTCAGTCCATCCACCTATCTCCCTAACCCCACCCCTCAGCTACTCTCAGTCCATCCACCTATCTCCCTAACCCTACCCCTCCGGTACTTTCAGTCCATCCCACCTATCTCCGTAAACCACCCTCTGATGATTTCCATGTGCCATTTGTCAACTGTGCTGTTTCTAATAAATTCTGAACCTATCTAATCGATATCAAGAAGATCCATATAAGCAACATCTATAACCATAGATGGACAATTACGTGACTGATTGAAAGTAATGTAGACTAATGAATAATTCTGTTTGGCATACTGTTGGCATCAGGTCTCGCTGTCTCGCTTGACTTGGCACAGTAGGCCTATAAGACAGTGTGATTGATCACTGTGTGAATGATTGATCACCATGTGAATGGTACCTTGGAGGTTTCCTCCAAGCTGCAGGTGACAGGTGGGGTCGCTGCAGAGCTGATGCTTCGTTGGTTTGGTAGAGGCTGCAGGATAAAACACACAACTAGATGTTAGTTGGCTAGCTACATATTTTAGTCAGGTAGCCATCATGATATGGGCAGGTTTCCCAGACACAAATTAAGACCAGTCTTAGACTAAAAAGCCTGCTACATGGAAATTAATTAAGTACAGGACTAAGCTTATTCTGTGTTTTGGAAATCGCTGATATACTGGTCAAAAAAATGTAAGATAATAGTTTGCTAAAATCAACAAACCTGATTGTTGTAGTTGTTAAGGAGTACATCCAACCAGTCTAATCAGGGGGCACCGGGCTCAGTAGAGTCATCACTAGGATTCCCACTGTCATATGTCCTGTTGAAAGACATACATGTGATTGATTTAGTACAATACTTGGCCAAAGAGTCTCGACTCAACCTCTGACTTAACTCAAAAACCTGTCACTGCTTACGAGCTTTATTTCTATGGTATTGTTTACCGGTCTGTCAAGTGTCATTCACTGAAACCGATCAGAAACATCTGTGGTGCACAAAGCAGTTTCATTATGATAACCAGTGTCCGGCTGGGACCCACACGGTTTAATAATCTGTGGTTAAACTCCCTCGAGACAGTCACACACGCACGAGCCATGGCCTGCACATGTAGCCAATGATGAACTGCAACGCACCAAAAGCCGGATGGGAATACTAGGTTAGCTAGCTAACTAACAAGCAAATGTTATCTATAGTTATATTCACGAAACATGAATTGCTGGGCAGGTATTTATCTATAAATGTTAGTAAATTGTATTAGCTGACGTGGATACGTTGAAGATTGCTAGCTACCACAAGCCAGAAAATATGATTTGTTTTCAGAAGAAAAAAAGTGATAACGGAGTGCATTAGCGAGGCAACTGGCTGACAACGCCTTAGCTAACATTCTGTGGGCTACCTTGATAGCTAATGGTAGTAAAGCTAAACATAGTTATCTATGCTTTAAGAGTATTTGTCTTATATGCAATAACATGCAAAGTTGACTCAAAACAATGGCCATCTCACGTAGGTAAATAAGCTAACGTGTATTACCTCTCGACGTTGTTGGGACATCAATATGGCGATGCTTGGTTTAGCGGCAATGTGCACCTCCATTCCTGTGAGGGGCGCTGTGCTTTCTTTGTGTGGAAAATGGGAGAGCGAAAACACGAGGCTGTACTTCTCTGAAAACCCTTACTGACACCTAGTGGTTAAATGGGAGAAACTCTGTGTCACAATTAAATCCTAATTATGTTATACATATTATATATCTATTTTTCACAGTGCGCCACATGCCAGAAGTTTCGACATTAGATGGGTGGTGTATGCGAGTCCATATCCACATCGTACTTTTAATTTATTTTTTGGGGGGGCCAAAAAATACATTACATATACATTATACATTGTCCCACTTCGAAGGTCAAAAACAAACTTTGTTTTTACAGCTTTTTCTTTTGTTGTTACATGTAAATCACACACACACATTTTGTACAGTAGTTATACAGCAAACATAAAGTAATTCGATATTTTGATATATATTACATCTAGATAGATAGTACTTATTAATTAAAAAAAATTATAGTCATAACTATTATAGAACATAACCCCAGCACTCAGCTACTTTCAGTCCATCCCACCTCTCCGTTAACCTCCCTCTTGTGATTTCCATGTGCCATATATTTGTGCAGTTTCACATAAATTCTGAACCTATCTAATCATATAGATTGTAAATTAAAGATAAATATTCTTACTAAAGTTATTATTATATTGTTGATTGACTATGGTCGTACTTCCTCCTTAGTTATTTTCCACAATATATATCAATCTTCTCACTGGGACAAGACCAATGATGTTACAGACAGGGACAACGCACAACGGAAACGGTGCTGTTCTGATTGGCCAATTGAAAAACGGGGAGGGATTGGGTTGTGGGTTGGGGAACGCTCCACTGCCCTTTCGTCACTCATTGTTTCAAGCCACACCCTACTACACTCACTAAGCGGAGAAAGCGTACCTCAACGTCTGTTCAAGAATGTTGAAATGTTGAATGTTTTGAAGAAACGTGTGGTTCAGTACAAACCGTCACACTACCTAGCTACTGTTTAATCGAACTGAATGCACCCCAGGTATGTATGACGTTCCGGACCCATGGACATCTAACTAATGCATAACTCCAAAACATTAGTATTTTATTAGAATTCCCATTAGCATCTGCCAAGGCAGCCATTACTCTTCCTGGGGTCCAAACATGAACAAAACAATACATCACAACAAAACAATAGTCTACATCATAAATAAAACACATAACACAATACATTGTGCACTATACACATTTGCATATCTGCTCCACCTTTACAAATGTACAGTACAAAATGTACAATATTACAACAATACAATATTACAATGTGTGGGTGTGTGTCTCTTCACAGTTTGCATTGTGCCTTGAGGTTTTGTTTTATCTGTAGGTTTTTAAATCTGATTTTATTGCTAGCTTGAATTACCTAATGTGGAGTAGAGTTCCATGTAGTCATGGCTCTATGTAGTACTGTGTGTTTCCCAGCCTCTGTTCTGGATTTAGGGACTGTGAAGAGACCACTGGTGGCATGTCTTGTGGGGTATGTATGGCTGTCTGAGGCGTGTTAGCTGTTTGAACAGACAGTTCGTTTCAGCACGTCAATACCTCTCACAAAATCAAGTAGTGATGAATACATTCTCTCCTCCCCTTTGTGCCAGGAGAGATTCACGTTGATTTTCTTGATATTAGCCCTCAGTGTACATTTAAGGGCGAACCGTGCTGCTCTGTTTTTGGCCAATTGCCTATGTCCATCTTTGCAGCATTTGATCATATAACTCGGCAGTAGTCCAGGTGTGATAAAAACACATATGTATGATATTAATTTGAGCCCGTTTGCTACAGCAGGAAATGAATCCTGCAGCAACAGAAAATGTTTCCCCGGCTATGTGTTTGGCGCCGACAGAGATGAACGCTTCGCGTTCTTAGGAAACTATGCAGTATTTAGTTTTTTTACAAATTATTTCTTACATTGTTACCCAGGAAATCTTAAGTCTTATTACATACAGCCAGGAGGAACTATTGGATATAAGAGCAACATCAACTTACCAACATTACGACCAGGAATACGACTTTCCCGAAGCGGATCCTCTGTTTCGACCACCACCCAGGACAATGGATCGGATCCCAGTAGGCGACCCAAAACATCGGCGCCGCTGATGCCTCACAAGTCCTCAACTGGCAGCTTCATTAAATAGTACCTGCAAAACACCAGTCTCAAGTCAACAGTGACGAGGCGACTCTGTGATGCTGGCCTTCTAGGCAGAGTTCTTCTATCCAGTGCCTGTGTTCTTTTGCCCATCTTAATCTTTTCTTTTTATTGTCCAGTCCGAGATATGGCTTTTTCTTTGCAACTCTGCCTAGAAGGCCAGCATCCTGGAGTCGCCTTTTCACTGTTGACATTGAGATTGGTGTTTTGCAGGTACTAATTAATGAAGCTGCCAGATGGGGACTTGTGAGGCGACTGTTTCTCAAACTAGACACTAATGTACTTGTCCTCTTGCTCAGTTGTGCACAGAGGCCTCCAACTCCTCTTTCTATTCTGGTTAGAGCCAGTTTGCACTGTTCTGTGAAGGGAGGAGTACACAGCGTTGTACGAGATCTTCAGTTTCTTGGCAATTTCTTGCATGGAATAGCCTTCATTTCTGAGAACAAGAATATACTGACGAGTTTCAGAAGAAAGTTCTTTGTGTCTGGCCATTTTGAGCCTGTAATCGAACCCACAAATGCTGATGCTCCAGATACTCAACTAGTCTAAAGAAGGCCAATTTTATTGCTTTCAGTAGTGCTAACATAATTGCGAAAGGGTTTTCTAATGATAAATTAGCCTTTTAAAATTATAAACTTGGATTAGCTAACACAACGTGCCATTGGAACACAGGACTGATGATTGCTGATAATGGGCCTCTGTACACTTATGTAGATATTCCATAAGAAATCTGCCATTTCCAACTACAATAGTCATTTACAACATTAACAATGTCGACACTGTATTTCTGATAAATGTTATGTTATTTTAATGGACATAAAATGTGCTTTTCTTTCAAAAACAAGGACATTTCTAAGTGACCCCAAACTTTTGAACGGTAGTGTATGTTTTTTTTTCAGCAGCATATTATGATCAATAATGTCAAAAGATGCACTGAAGTCTAGCAAAATAGCTCCTACAATCTTCTTATTATCAGTTTCTTTCAGCCAATCATCAGTCATTTGTGTCAAGGCCGTACATGTTGAGGGCCCTTCCCTATAAGTGAGTTGAAAGTCTGTTGTTAATTTGTTTACTGTGAAATAGCATTGTACCTGGTCAAACACATTTTTTTCCAAAAGTTGACTAAGGATTAGTAGCAGGCTGATTGGTCGGCTGTTTCAACCAGTAAAGGGTGCTTTGCTATTCTTGGGTATCGGAAGTACTTTTACTTCCCTCCAGCCCTGAGACACACACTGTCCTGTAGGCTTAGATAGATAGGAGTGGCAATAGTCCGCTACCATCCAAGTTGTCAGTACCAGACGGTTTGTCATTACTGATAGACAGCAATACTATTTTCACCTCTTCCACACTCACTTTACAGAATTCAAATTCAGTTATACATGAAAATTAAGGTTTAGAGTTTGTTATTGGCATGTCATGCCTATGTTTGCTAATCTTGCCAAGGAAAAAGTCATTAAAGTAGTCGGCAATATCAGAGGGTTTTGGAATGTTCAATTAAACAGTGCTGTTCTGAACGACCAAAGAAGAATTTGAAAACAGAGAAATATTGAACGACCAAAGAAGAATGCCTTTGATAAGATATACAGTGCCTTGCGAAAGTATTCGGCCCCCTTGAACTTTGCGACCTTTTGCCACATTTCAGGCTTCAAACAGAAAGATATAAAACTGTATTTTTTTGTGAAGAATCAACAACAAGTGGGACACAATCATGAAGTGGAACGACATTTATTGGATATTTCAAACTTTTTTAACAAATCAAAAACTGAAAAATTGGGCGTGCAAAATGATTCAGCCCCCTTAAGTTAATACTTTGTAGCGCCACCTTTTGCTGCGATTTGCAGCTGTAAGTCGCTTGGGGTATGTCTCTATCAGTTTTGCACATCGAGAGACTGACATTTTTTCCCATTCCTCCTTGCAAAACAGCTCGAGCTCAGTGAGGTTGGATGGAGAGCATTTGTGAACAGCAGTTTTCAGTTCTTTCCACAGATTCTCGATTGGATTCAGGTCTGGACTTTGACTTGGCCATTCTAACACCTGGATATGTTTATTTTTGAACCATTCCATTGTAGATTTTGCTTTATGTTTTGGATCATTGTCTTGTTGGAAGACAAATCTCCGTCCCAGTCTCAGGTCTTTTGCAGACTCCATCAGGTTTTCTTCCAGAATGGTCCTGTATTTGGCTCCATCCATCTTCCCATCAATTTTAACCATCTTCCCTGTCCCTGCTGAAGAAAAGCAGGCCCAAACCATGATGCTGCCACCACCATGTTTGACAGTAGGGATGGTGTGTTCCGGGTGATGAGCTGTGTTGCTTTTACGCCAAACATAACGTTTTGCATTGTTGCCAAAAAGTTCAATTTTGGTTTCATCTGACCAGAGCACCTTCTTCCACATGTTTGGTGTGTCTCCCAGGTGGCTTGTGGCAAACTTTAAACGACACTTTTTATGGATATCTTTAAGAAATGGCTTTCTTCTTGCCACTCTTCCATAAAGGCCAGATTTGTGCAATATACGACTGATTGTTGTCCTATGGACAGAGTCTCCCACCTCAGCTGTAGATCTCTGCAGTTCATCCAGAGTGATCATGGGCCTCTTGGCTGCATCTCTGATCAGTCTTCTCCTTGTATGAGCTGAAAGTTTAGAGGGAGGGCCAGGTCTTGGTAGATTTGCAGTGGTCTGATACTCCTTCCATTTCAATATTATCGCTTGCACAGTGCTCCTTGGGATGTTTAAAGCTTGGGAAATCTTTTTGTATCCAAATCCGGCTTTAAACTTCTTCACAACAGTATCTCAGACCTGCCTGGTGTGTTCCTTGTTCTTCATGATGCTCTCTGCGCTTTTAACGGACCTCTGAGACTTTCACAGTGCAGGTGCATTTATACAGAGACTTGATTACACACAGGTGGATTGTAATTTATCATCATTAGTCATTTAGGTCAACATTGGATCATTCAGAGATCCTCACTGAACTTCTGGAGAGAGTTTGCTGCACTGAAAGTAAAGGGGCTGAATAATTTTGCACGCCCAATTATTCAGTTTTTTATTTGTTAAAAATGTTTGAAATATCCAATAAATGTCGTTCCACTTCATGATTGTGTCCCACTTGTTGTTGATTCTTCTCAAAAAAATACAGTTTTATATCTTTATGTTTGAAGCCTGAAATGTGGCAAAAGGTCGCAAAGTTCAAGGGGGCCGAATACTTTCGCAAGGCACTGTATATTGAATACAGAATGAAAATACTTTCTCTTTGGTCGTTATGGCTAATGGACAACGTACAATGAGTGGACGAAACATTAGGAACACCTTCCTAATATTGAGTTGCACCCCCTCCCTCTTGCCCTCTGAACAGCCCTCAATTTGTCGGGGCATGGACTCTACAAGGTGTCAAAAGCGTTCCACAGGGATGCTGGCCCATGTTGACTCCAATGCTTCCCACAGTTGTGTCGAGTTGGCTGGATGTCCTTTGGGTGGTGGATCATTCTTGATACACATGGGAAACTGAAAAACCCAGCATACCCCATTCAAAGGCACTTAAATATTTTGTGTTGACAATCCACCCTCTGAATGGCACACATACACAATCAATGTCTCAATTGTGTCAAGGCTTAAAAAATATGATTTAACCTGTCTCCTCCCCTTCATCTAAATTGATTGATGTGGATTTAACAGGTGACATCAATAAGAAATTCACCTTGATTCCCCTGCTCAGTCTATGTCACAGAAAGACCAGGTGTTTCTAATGTTACATACACTCACTGTATATGCTTATGCTATACTTTCAGAGTGCGGTATCAATTAATCCACTCATTGTGTAGGCCTACCCTCTTCTAAATTGCTGTAACAATGAGAAGGAAATGCCAGAGGCATGTTTTGTTTGCATCACTGACCACAGGAACCAGTCACCTATAATCAACATAGTCTAGAAAGAGAAGGTCTTTGTTTTGTACACCTCTTGAATGAACAGTCACATCTTGGGAGTATTTGTCTTCTAAGTCAGTGGGTTGTTTGTCGACTGACATTATAATGAGTCATTTGTCAACTGTAAACCTTTTTGTTTAAATGCTCATCTGATTCCTCAATCTTAAAACATTGCCACGGTCATGCACTGTTTCCTGCAGAGACACCTGACACAGCCCCCATTCTATCTCATAGAAGTGGGTCTGTGTCTATTGTCTCTGCGGTTCCAGCCAATCAGCTATAAGGACAGGTATAAAACCTCTGACGGGTCTTTTAACAAAGAGATAGAGGACTCGTGTGATGACTTCCACCCACCATGGAGCTGTAAGTCACTTTTTTATTCCATCATGGCCTCTTTGATTGATATATTCTTTATAACAATGTAACATTTAGGTCATGTAACATTTAATTGAAATGTTGTGTGTTGTGTTGACTTATTCTTACAAAGCATTAGATTTAACACTGTACAACTATCTTCTTTATAAAAGGGAAGGGAATGGGGGGATACCTAGTCAACTGTTCAACTGAAAAGGCCAATGCTCTTTATTTTTCTCGTAGCTCCCTGTGTTCTCTGTCAGTTCTGATGCTAGTGGCTGTTGTGTTCATGGTACCAATGAAAGGTAAGCTTCATTTACCCTAAACAAGGATCATATATCAGCCTATATCGATTTGCTCCAGTAAGCTTGTCCAGTGAATTGTTCAGCGTGTCATACACTGGACAAAAACGACTTGCTTTTATTGCTGTGGTGAGAAGGTCTGATACAGTAATATGACATGATATTACTGAGGTTATTGTGATTCAATCAGTTAATAATAGTCCTGTTTCCTTTTCAGACAGAAGTGAGGATGTGTTAAGCTTTTTGAATGGTGAGATGGTTGGCTACAGGCTAATGCACCTGTTTATTGTCTTGTGTTGATGAGACCCAAATAGTTGTTAGTCTTGATGGAGAAATCACATTTTCAAAAAATGATCAGAGGTGGTGAGATTCTAAAAAGCTGTTGGTTAGGTAGCTCATTCTCAGATGTTGTTACAGGTGCCCTTGATGTTGCTCCCGCTACTCAAAGCACCTCAGGAAAAATCAAAGGTCTGTTCTTCACACTTATATATTTATTTATCTATCCTCATTTTGTTACTTTTAAAATCATTAACTCGATCTGCCGTCTTTCTTTTCTACTTTCCCCAGGTCCCGAGAACACCTTTGGTAAACCAGCTCCAACCCCAGGTTAGTGAAAGTAGATTTTGATGTTTGAGGGAAATGTTTCTAACTAGCATCTGTTATTGCCATGTTGACCTAATTTATTACTGTGTTCAACAGCAAGACCAAGTCCTTTAAGACCAACAGAGAACTCTGCAGGTTGTTTTTTTATTACGTTTAGTTTGTAATCAAACTGTCAAACTTGGTTGTGAAATATAATGAAATCAATGTTACATTACGTGTATCATTACTCCGTAATCATTTGTCTTCCAGAAATCTCTAATGTTACGCAGACTGCAAACTCTGCTTGTTTAACAGGTTAGTGTGGGGAAGGTTGAGCTGGGAACTTATCAATAGTCAGTAGTTAGTGTTATTGATATGTGCTTGATCATGTGTTTTTTGTGTTATTGATCATTATCTGATCATGTATCAGATGTTGTAGACTCAGATGCCAGATCCAAAGAGAAATGCAACTCCAATGATCTTACAGGTGTGTGGAATATGGTTTGAAAATAATGCTATATAGGAAGTTTCAATATCATTTTCAGAGTTGTTTTATTCAATGTCCCACAGATGCAGAACGATCTGAAAGTAACTCAGCAGAAAGCAGAGGTATATTAAATATCAAAATAATCTATCACTGAAATATCCGTAGGGGAAAATTAATCTGGTAAAATTGACTTCATAGACTGTTACGGCCATACCAATTCTGATTCTCTCTCTCTCTCTCTCTCTCTCTCTCTCTCTCTCTCTCTCTCTCTCTCTCTCTCTCCTATTTCTTTCTTTCTTTCTTTTTTTCTCTCTCTCTATCTCTTTCTCTCTCTCTTTCTTTCTTTCTTCAGAGGATTATGATGACTCTCTGGGATCTAATACAAAGATGACACAAACTGGTATGTCATGTTTACCATCAATGTAAAGAAATGGTAGCTCGATAATTGATGTAGCGTCACTGTTTTTACCTCAAACAGAAATGCAGAAGGTTCCACAGGATTCTAATTCTGCTGGTCAGAATTCTCTTATAATTACATCCCATAGACATGTAACTAACACTATGTAAGAGACTGAACATGACATCACCTGGGCTTGTCTTGTTGTAGGACAGCAACAGAGACGGAAAAAATCATGTGGTTGTATCAGCCGCCAAACCCTCTACTGAGATTCAAGATATGTCATTATCTACTAGATGAAGTCCTTGGCCAACAGTGTATTTAAACAAACATAGAATTAACATACTTAGAATAAAAACGTATTAAACCAATAGCACTTATTCATATCCATAGATTTTCGTACAAAGAGTAAAATCAAAATGGAATCAGTTGACAGTTCTAACCGACTCTTCATCCCCAATACAGTGACAGACGACAGTAGCAGCGATGAGACTGACAGTTATCTTCCAAGTGATGTGAGAAAATACAAACAACCTCCAGGAAGGAGAACCATAAACCCAGACCATGTCGACAGCATGCAGACAACCACCAGGCAGGATCCAACCAATGGGAGCGAGGAGCTGGATAGAGAGACTCAGAGGGACCCCACAGTGGGGAGAGAGAGAACCAGCAGAGTGCTCATTGATCTCAACAGTGAAGAGGATGTGATGGTGGGCTGTCAGGGTACTGTCTGTGTGCCCGGAGAGCAGGGGACTACAGTCAATGGAGGTGAAAATGATGAGAATACAAGTCTAAACAGTAGAGATAGAGATATCCAAAGCCAAGAGTTCACAGGCACAGCCACGGAGCAGGCCCTACGTAGGGATAGTTGTAGGGGTGTAGTGAATGGAGTGTTGGACACAGCCAGAGAACATCAGGACTTGGACAGTATGGAGCATGTCAATGGTAGACCCAATGGTACTGATGAAGCCAAGAGTAGAGGTTCGTCTGGCTTCTATTCTACCATGATTCCAAACTACGGCTTTACAAAAAAGAAGATCCACAGCAGAATTCTTTAACTACTGAACCTATATTATTGAAAAATATCTGAATGATTGCTTTCTATCCTAACAGAAACCAGAGATGACATCAGCACTGAGACGAACCCAGTCGGTAGGTTTAGAGAAAACACACCATGAACAATAAAACAATCCCAGTAAAAACCCTGAGGTCCCTGAGCACTTCTGTTCAGATGGTAAGTAGGGTTATGTGTTCTGGTAAGGAGAGATACAGAGAAACAGCAGATTATTTATATCCACCTAAATATGTGCTGGAAACACTTTGGTGAGGAAAATATCACTTTCTCGTATTGCGAAACCCACAAATGTTCTCTAGCAGGTCTGAAAATATTTCCTGTTTTGCAAAAATATTTAAATTGATGTGGTGAATTCGAAACATTACCCCAGTGAATACTTTGTATAACAATTTCTGTTTCAAATAAGAGCACTGCTTCTAAGACCTAAGTAGAAACAGAGCAGAGGTGTTACCTACCGGAGGTCAACCTAAAAATATATACACACAATATTACACATTCAACAACACACCACTGTTTTCAGACTTATCTTACCCCTCACAGGCAAAATGTTTAAATCATACTGAGTGTTCTCCATGTTGTCTGCTCTGTGTTCTAGTGATTGGTTAGCCTCCAGGAGCCCCAGCCAGGAGCCCCAGCCAGGAGCTCCAGCCAGGAGCCTGTCAGTGCCAGAGGCTTCCTCCAGGTAGAGTTGGCTCAGCTCTACCCTGCAGGGCCTGTAAATCTCCCTGCCTCTCACTCGTGTGTCGTCTCCCTCAAGCTCCACCGACTCTACCAGACCGCAGAGTCCCTCTCACACTTATATTCATGACAGAGACGTCAGTAAATCTGTGGATATTTACCACCAATCTTTCACTTGATCTTGAAATGGTATAAATGGTATTCTGACAGCAGCTGTGCCCCCTGGTCTTACTGCCGCTAGTCAATTTGAATTGTAGGTGAATGGAAATAAGATGTTTGGCTCCAATCTGATCTGATGAAATAAAGGTTTCTCATAAAGCATTGTTTGTTGTACTAATTCGAGGTAATTCAATAAAAGGATGTGTATACATCAAATTCACAACTGTAAGGAAAGACAATACATTGTTTGAAGGCAGAATGCCTTACAGTGTTACACAACTGCTTGGACTACATGACCATTCGACACAGAACCTTTTCTACATTTCAACTTCACCCAATCATTCAACTGTCAACTTGGCCCATACAAACAACATTTGGTAACTTTGTATAAAATATAATATGTCAGTGATTCAACAACGGAATAAAAATATGTTGACAGAACATGTCACTGTTACCTTCTTGCTGCGGCAGCAATTTTCCAGACATGAACGATTCTCTCATCCAACAGTGTTTTATAGTGATCTCTCCCATGTGTTGGAGTTGACATGGGGTGACTGCCCTGACACATCAGCCTTGCTGTTTGCACACAGGCAGTAACACATGTACTGTGGCCTGAGGCACAGCTTCAACATCAACTGCTGTGCTGAGCAAAACCAGTGGCACTGAATGAGGAGCAGCTGATTACAAAATATACATACATGATGAGCTTGTGACCCTCTCGTGATGAGTTACCTTGTCTGAGACCTGAGGACTTGTGGTAGCTCCCTGAGCTGATGTCTAGGCTTTAGCTTAGCAGCCTACAATAGTCTTGTGTCACGATTGGTAGAAGGTAAATTCACTGGACCTTACAGCTGGAATCCCCAGTAGGTGGAAACATCGCCACTGGCCGCCCCAACACCGTTGTTATTGTTTTTGTTGCCCAGCTGAGGATCATCATGAGAAAAACAACTGCAGTACACATTGTGCTTTTCTATCGCACCTGCAATGTCTGAGGGGAAAAAACTGTGTTGGTTGTTTCCAGTAACTTCTATGTTGTTGTAATATCCCAAACGGACCTGGTTGTTTCACCGATAAGGATTCCAGATGTAAGAGTAGTCACTGTTTACTCATATAGTAAACACACCACAAGTTGGAATCTGAAGTGACACTCCAATAGGGCTTCATTTTGTGGTAGATACCAACCACAGAGATCCTCCACTATTACATTCTCAGTGTTCCTTTCCAGACCTCCATGCACTGGCTCTGATGCTTGTAAAACTCTGTTTCTGTAAAAAGCAGTCTGCACAGGAAGCTAGCTCTTCTATCTGTGCTGTCTAAGAACCTGGAACCTGCCAGAAACAGTGTGGTGCCTGGACAGAGAAGTCCCAAATGGTCAGCTGCTCTGGGGTTTATGGAGGGGAAGAAGAATCCTTAGACAAATGTTTAGACAGAAATATCCCATCCCCTCATCTAGAGGACAGCATCTTGGGGAATGAGTGAGCGGAATGGATTTCTCCAAGTCCTAAACAGTACGACATCACTTTATCTCTCTTATGAAACTGATTTTACATGACAATCACTGTAAAATCACACACACACACACACACACACACACACACACACACACACACACACACACACACACACACACACACACACACACACACACACACACACACAGTAGAGAGAGAGAGAGAGAGAGAAAGACCTCAACAAACACAAACTTAACAAAACGTAACATACCCCACTTGTATTGTTCAGACAGGACCTGAACAGGCAGACTAAACAAATCCAAACTGAGTCGTCGGGTTGTTGGGAAGGATGAATTACAACCCAGTGCTAAATGGGAGAAGTGATGGTGTCTGACAGTTGAGTTCCTCTGTGAGCCGCTGCCGGGTCTGATTTCTCCTCTGCTGAGGCAGTCATTAGTGGGCCAGACAGGAGGCTCTCCTCCATACATCATGTCATACTACTTAAACTGCTAAGATGAAAGGTCAGGCTGCTCCTTCTCTTAACAAGTTAAACAGAGGTTAACATAGATAATTGGTTTATGGGTTATTGCCATTGGTTATTACACAATATGGCTTTAACACTAAATGGGTGGACTTGGACCGTAGATTCTGTCCGGTAGTGTTGTGGTCAGAGGAGGGTTAACAGACCGGGGGAACTGGTGTCCCTGGGCCGACTGCTCTGCTGGGTGGAAGACAGGACTGCACCGTGTCTGCCCTCCAGGCTTCGTTTGTAACACACACACATTTGTGTGTCTGGATTTATCCAGACCTCATGGTCTTAGTATTCAATAGACCCAAGAAGACGAGGAAACATCAATGGACTGATTTTATTGAACAGGGGTAAGGTTTTGCCACAGGGGAAAAGCTCCCCCTTACTTGACCACGTACGGTCACACTTCATTTTCCTGGTGGTTGTGGTCAGGTAATGGGTAGCACTCTTGTTCTCAATGTCCAGTGGAACTATGCAAGATCAGGCTTTGGCTGTTCTCACACAATCTGGTCAATCCATCTGTTTCTATCATTATTACGCACTGTCTGGATTAAGATTACATTAGGATTTGAGCTATTAATGTACTATAATTCCTTTGAAGCCATTTGTGGCTGCAGTTTAAAATCCATTTCAAAGTCACGCCTTAAAGGGGAAATCTGCAGTTTATACAAAAATATAATGGGTAGATATCAGTCATTAAATGTCCCAAAATGAATGTACCAATTACCCCTTTGTAGGAGGACAAAATGGTCCTCCTTCCTGGATGAGAGACTTTCCTGAGATGTTACTGATTTTGTCTTTCAGCCTCTGCTGTAGGGTTCCAAAATTACAGTAACTTTCCCCAAAATATTAGACTTCCTGCTTATTCCCTCTATTGATTCCGGGAATCTTCCAACCGGGATTTCTTGAAAACCAGGGAATTTTGGGAAATGTTGCAATCCTATTCCTGAGAGGTGACAGATTGAGTCTTTCAGCCCCTGCTGTAATGACCGTAATAAGGAGTTAGTTGATTTAGTGAACAACTGGACAGTTCTGGTGTAGAGCTAAGTAACAGCTAATCAAAATGCTGTCGCCAAAGCATCCCATTTTGCGTTGTTGAATGTTAAACCTTGTAAATTAAACCAGACGAGAGGGAAGGAGTTTATTGAAAACCCTTGAACCATGCTTAACTGTGGTTGGGATCATTTGCCAGGCCATGCCACCTTGAATGGCAGCCATCCTAATTGGTTTCTGGCTGTTTTCTTTGGCTTGGAAACAGGTTGAAACCATTTTGAATATATTGAAGGGAACATATTATGAAGCTGACTTGACTGATGTGGGCTCCTGAGTGACGCAGCAGTCCAAGACACTGCATCTCAGTGCAAGAGGCATCACTACAGTCCCTGGTTCGTATCCAGGCTGTGTCACATCCGGCCGTGATTGGGAGTCACATAGGGAGGCGTACAGTTGGCCAAGTGTCGCCCGGGTTTGGTCGGGGTAGACTGTCATTGTAAATAAGAATGAGTTCTTAATTGACTTGTCTAGTTAAGTAAAGGTTCAATAAATAAACATGTGCCAGTCTAATGTTGTGTAGATCTCGTCACCTATTGGACTGTATGTGTGTGTAGTGTGTGCTGTGTAGCAATCCATGTAGGCAGTTACAAATACAGAATGACAAGAAAAATCATTGTTTTATCTTGCAGTCAATTGTGGTGATTTGTCAGCTGATCTTAATGTGTTAATTTCATGTATTTATAAATCTCATTCTGAACCTGATGAAGATTTATCCTATCCAATCCCTATTCTTAAACTGTGTGTGGTTAGGCTCATAGCTGTCTGTGGTCACTGTAATGTCGTTAGTATTGGGGCTGGTGTCTAGTGCTTTGGTCCTCTCCCACTTTCCCCTCCTACCTGTGGGCACTAGATAGAGTTACATCTGAACCTCTTCTGGTTCTTAACACAACCTGTCTACAACTACAGCACCAAGCATGGAATCAGCCTGTGTGTCTGGAATAAACAGACGTTTCCTCTACTGTAGACTGAAAGAGAACATGTGTCTGTAGTCAGGTCTCTTGGGGAGGAAGACGTCTCCAATGACTTTTCCAGGTGAAGGTTAAATGAATGAAGACACATTGAGGGATATGAAAAGGCTGCCTGGGCTTCTGTAGGAAGCCTGCTTCCTCACCCGTCTTCCTCACGTCTCCTCTTCCTCCTCCTCCTCCTCCCTCCTCCTCACCCCTCCTCCTACTTATCCCCTCTCCTCCTCACCCCTCCTCCTCCTCTTCATCCCTTATCCCCCTCCTCCTCACCACTCCTCATCCTCACCTTCTCCTCAGACCTCTTAGTCTTAGAGTTTTATTCAGTAGCTGTAGGAGAGAAAACGGGAAGGTGGGGGTTCAAGGGGAAATCACAAGAGTACACACCCCAGCTGGCCAAGTCCTGAGTAGATTTGTCAGAGCAGAAATGGTCTCTCTCGCTCTCTCTCTCTGCTTTTCGAAGGCGCTTTGGCTTGAAACCAGGCACAGGACGGCAGTGCTCTTAGATTAGTCATTGGCCCCTGTGTTTGACAGTTCACAGACAGGCCTAATATGTCTGGGTAGAGAGAGACGTGAAACCTGGACCTGGGTTTTGGGTAATAGGCACCTCCGGCGATATTGGGATCATTCCTGTTCTCTGAATGTGTGGCATTTGTCTTGTACTAATGCCAATGTTTCCTATGACATTTTGGTCTGTTGTGGTGCATATCTGGGTTTTGTGGGAATGCCAAATACCAAGAATGAGGTTAGAATATATTTTCATTGATTTAGACCTAGTACACAGTGTATTTCAGAAATACTATTTTTCTTTGACATGTCATTGAAAAATGTCAAATATCAGTGTTATGAACCCTGGGGTCAGGAATATGAGCTTTTGAAATGATCATACTGACCCTGATAGCAATAAATAGTCATTTGGTGGATAGTAGGCATACCTACAAATGAGTTTAACAAACCGTTTACACTATACTTAAGCAATAAGGCCAGAAGGGGTGTGATATTTGGTCTGATATACCACGGCTGTCAGCCAATCAGCATTCAGGGCTCGAACCACCCAGTTCATAATTACAGTTATCATGCCCCTATTGGTCCCATATCACAACTCATTTACATTCTGTCTTCCCTTCACCTACTCATTCAGAAACATTACAAATAGAGCATCATTCAAAGGATCATGAAGAAACACGTCAAGCTCAAACCTCCATTAGACGTAGGGGACAATATAAGCAGACCACTCTGTCTAGAATGTTCCCTTCCTCCTCACACCTCTCAATGTCTGCGTCCAAAATGGCACACTATTCTCCTGCACTACTTTTGACCAGAGCCCTATAGGTACTGTACTACACAGGGAATAGGATGGGGCCCTGGCAAAAAATAGTGCACTACATGGGGAATAGGGTGCTATTTGGGATGTAGACAATATCCCTGGCTGGCTCAGGAAGACGCTGGCTAAATATACAACTGACCCACCGCATGTTTGACTTTCCATCACAAAGCCAAGCAAACACAGTCTGTAGGCTCAGTGAAGTGGAGGTGGTATCATGTGGGGGGTTAAGGCTATTTTTATTTAGGAAATCTGTTTAAACACCATTGAAAAAGTAGTGGCACCATGTCTGGATTGAAGAAGGAGCTTTGAGCTATTGAGTTTTTTTCTAATTCTAATATACCAACGTTTCATTTGATGATTGGAAAAACTCAAGGTGGTTTAGCTAATGTGGACCAGATGGGGGTTTGTTGCAACGATCCCAATTTTCCTGGAGGAGGGGTAATAAAAGCCATAGATTTTCACAGTTCGGCATGCAAACACCCTCCCTCGTGTTCAAACTCTCAGAGGGGACGGAAAGCAAGCGAGACCGCAATATTATACTTTGTTTTTATTCAATCCAGTGATTGACAGCACAGAGAGATTTTTCCAGTCTGTAAATCCAGGCCCAATTGAAGAGGACAGAGAGCACTGGGCCCTGGCATTATGCTACTGGCTGTAGTACACAGGCTTTAGGGGATGTGGTGTCCTCACTTCTCTTCTCTTCTCTTCTCTTCTCTTCTCTTCTCTTCTCTTCTCTTCTCTTCTCTTCTCTTCTCTTCTCCTCTCCTCTCCTCTCCTCTCCTCTCCTCTCCTCTCCTCTCCTCCCATGCTTTGTGGTAAACCACTGGGAGCTGACAGGTTAGCCCGGAGGAGCATTATGCTTCCTTTAGAATCAAAACATATCAGCTCAGTTTTTTTCAGTTCCAAAATTGTACGTGCAAGGCAGAGCTGGTTACAGGGCCAAGGGGCCGTGGGCCCAAAGCTGCGGTGGATTGGAAGTCTTGTGCACATATGTCGGAATATGCTAAACATGTATATTAGATTGGAGCCTTGTAAAATGGGAAGGGCCTCCTGTTTCATTGGACTTGTAAAAGGATAAAACGCTCACAGCTGTGTACAAGTGTTAGTACCTCTTATTACGGTAAACAGTCTCCGATCTATGTAACTGACTACAGTAGGTCACTGCAGATTGGCTGTGGAGTATTGACCACTCCCGGAAAGGGTCAATGTGTCTATCTAACTGATTACAGTTAGACAATTCATCAATAGATGATTCATACATGTAACGTGTGCGCTGGTAGTCAGGAAGAAAGTTCAGGGAGTGAATCATTTAATAAATAAACAAAACATAATACAAAACAAGAAACACGAACAACGAACAGACATGAAGCTGATACAGAAACAATTCTCCCTCCAAACTTCCATGTGTGATGTTGACTAAATCAGCTTAGTGACGTTGACTAAATCAGCTTAGTGACGTTGACTAAATCAGCTTAGTGATGTTGACTAAATCAGCTTAGTGACGTTGACTAAATCAGCTTAGTGACGTTGACTAAATCAGCTTAGTGATGTTGACTAAATCAGCTTAGTGACGTTGACTAAATCAGCTTAGTGACGTTGACTAAATCAGCTTAGTGACGTTGACTAAATCAGCTTAGTGACGTTGACTAAATCAGCTTAGTGACGTTGACTAAATCAGCTTAGTGACGTTGACTAAATCAGCTTAGTGACGTTGACTAAATCAGCTTAGTGACGTTGACTAAATCAGCTTAGTGATGTTGACTAAATCAGCTTAGTGATGTTGACTAAATCAGCTTAGTGACGTTGACTAAATCAGCTTAGTGATGTTGACTAAATCAGCTTAGTGATGTTGACTAAATCAGCTTAGTGACGTTGACTAAATCAGCTTAGTGACGTTGATTAAATCAGCTTAGTGATGTTGACTAAATCAGCTTAGTGACGTTGATTAAATCAGCTTAGTGACGTTGACTAAATCAGCTTAGTGACGTTGACTAAATCAGCTTAGTGACGTTGACTAAATCAGCTTAGTGATGTTGACTAAATCAGCTTAGTGACGTTGACTAAATCAGCTTAGTGACGTTGACTAAATCAGCTTAGTGACGTTGATTAAATCAGCTTAGTGATGTTGACTAAATCAGCGTAGTGACGTTGACTAAATCAGCTTAGTGATGTTGACTAAATCAGCTTAGTGACGTTGACTAAATCAGCTTAGTGACGTTGACTAAATCAGCTTAGTGACGTTTACTAAATCAGCTTAGTGACGTTTACTAAATCAGCATAGTGACGTTGATTAAATCAGTTTAGTGACTTGGATTAAATCAGCATAGTGACGTTGATTAAATCAGCTTAGTGACTTGGATTAAATCAGTTTAGTGACGTTGACTAAATCAGCTTAGTGACGTTGATTAAATCAGCTTAGTGACTTGGATTAAATCATCTTAGTGACGATGATTTAATCAGCTTAGTGACGTTGATTAAATCAGCTTAGTGACGTTGATTAAATCAGCTTAGTGGCGTTGATTAAATCAGCTTTGTGACATTGATTTAAACAGCTTAGTGACGTTGATTAAATCAGCTTAGTGACGTTGATTAAATCAGCATAGTGACGTTGATTAAATCAGCTTAGTGACTTGGATTAAATCAGCTTAGTGACATTGATTAAATCAGCTTAGTGACGTTGATTAAATCAGCCTATTGACGTTGATTAAATAAGCTTAGTGATGTTGACTAAATCAGCTTAGTGACGTTGATTAAAACAGCATTGCTTTGGTGAACACTGGCCGCATTATTATTTCTCTGTATTTCAGTCTTCATGATTGATCTCACAGCATTCTTCATGATCCCAAAGTATTCAAGAGATATAGCAGTTTGCAACAGATTTAGGGAACAAATTGCTCTCGCTTGAAACCAGACCCCGGTCTAGACGTCTGTTCTCTGGAGAACCCCAGGCAGGCATCTGCTCCTGCACTACCCACTCGGTTGGATCCTGACCTGG
The DNA here is from genome assembly GCF_057628025.1 of Oncorhynchus mykiss. Lineage (NCBI taxonomy): Eukaryota > Metazoa > Chordata > Actinopteri > Salmoniformes > Salmonidae > Oncorhynchus > Oncorhynchus mykiss. The sequence continues at coordinate 10,603,040 of NC_143023.1, forward strand.
ATCTCTGTATCCTGAGGATGGGAGTACTGTGTGAGCCTCCCTCCAAAAACTCCTGCTACTGCAGCTGTAACAGGAGTCACTGTGCTTCCTTAGCAGTATGGCTTCCATCCTTCCCCTTACAGGGCTCCAAGTCACACCAGGGATTAGAAAAGCTAGCAATTCGAATGTTAAGAAATTGAGGTTACGGGGAGCCATGCTACAGCCGGATGAAAGGAAGTTCTTACAAATTCCCAACAACCGAGCGACAGCTTGGCAACAGCACCCCGCCCTCCCTCTCCCCTTCTCCCCCCTAATCCTTTGTCTCTGTCCTAACCCCCGTGGTGTGCACACCTACGAGCGTCTCGTGTGTGCACGGCCACCACAGTACCGACTTGACCCCTATCAACTTTAGGAAAGTAGCACTGAAATACATCCCAGCCTCCCAGGATCTCTCTCTCTCCTGTCTATGAGGGCTGGCCAGCATCTCCTTTGATGGTCCTTTGTGTCAACATTTCTCCACTTAGAAAACAAGTGTGATGTGCTTCAATTGGAGATTTAAAAGAGATTTCCTGCTGATGCCGCCGTGGAGGCCCAGTAACATGCAGAATGTCTCACTTGTCTGTCTATGCTCATCACTGTTTTAATTCTTAGTGAAGAGAAAACTCTGTTTTTATCCCTCCAGAACTTTAGGTTTTCTGACGTTGACGATCATATGTTATGGTTACGTCAGGGGGATACAGAAACATGAAGGACATCATGTTGGCTTGGTTACGTGAGAAGTGACCAGGTATTCACAAAAAGAGACAAAAACGTAATTCAAACAGAATATCAACAAATTGATATACCTGTAGACTACATTATATTCACACAACTGACAGAAATACTTGACAAATCAATTGGATTTGGATATGTAGTGAACTGGAGAGCTCGACTGAACTCCCATGCAGTAGTTGTTTGATTTAGCTAGACACAGTCAAGCCCACAAGCTCTGGACATCTGGAAGCGCTGTAGTGTGAGGGGAGAGAAAAAAAGGAGGAGAGGAGAGGAGAAGAGGAGAGGAGGAGAAGAGGAGAGGAGAAGAGAGGAGGAGAAGAGGAGAGCAGGAAAGAGGAGAGGAGAGGAGAGGAGAGGAGAGGAGAGGAGAGGAGAGGAGAGGAGAGGAAATAAGAGTAGTGGAGGAGAAGAGGAAAAGAGGAGAGAAGAGAAGAGAAGAGAAGAGGAGAGGAGAGGAGAGGAGAGGAGAGGAGAGGAGGAAACGTGTTGGGGGGGCAGGCGGCTCCGGCCCAGTGCTCTCAGTGATAGGCAACTGCAGGAGTTGGCAGGCTCCACTTCCCTCTCAGCACAAGGCATGCACAGAGTGTCTGTCCCAAATGAAATCATATTCCCTATATAATCCACTACTTTTGACCAGAGCCGTATAGTGCACTGTAAAGGGAGTAGGGTGCCATTTGGGGACGTCACCACAACCCTGGATCATTAGTATCACTTTGCCTCCAGGACAGATGTTGAAACGCATTCAAACAGCTCATATTTAACAGAGGTCAGCATGTAGTTTATAACCACTAGTGCTTCAGCTCTCTCTAAAAGATATGGCCGTCGTCAAGAACCTCTGATGAAAATAAACATGATATGACTATGGTCAATGGGGAGAGAGCCCAATAATGTGAGGTGGAATGCCTTGCCTTCTCTTTAGAGGGACAGTTTAAGGGGTTTTACAATTCGTCTGGTCATTGAAGAAAGCTCCAGGGCCTCTATAGTAGTCTATAGTAGTGGTATCATCTGTGGTTTCATTTGATGAATCCAGGATCACATTCTGCACAGTGGAACAAAAGCAGTGGTTTTAATAGCATGAACATTTCATAAAACTGGCTTGGTGAGACTCAAATGATACACACTATGAATCATCATCCTTTTAATTGTTCCAGTCTAATGACTCACTATGAATCATCCTCCTTTTAATTGTTCCAGTCTAATGATAGACTATGAATCATCCTCCTTTTAATTGTTCCAGTTTAATGACTCAAAGGGAAATATAGTCAAAGTGATGCAGACCTCCGCCTCTCATAAAGAGCAATAGAGCCAGTATTCTGGATGAGAAGAATGTGGGTGACGTGAACTTAAATAAATCAGAAGCAGATATTAAAGGAGGAGGGTATAGTGGCTTGTGGGAGGGGACCAAGAGAAAGTCTACTTCCTACTTTACGCTCCCGTCTGCTGCAATGGCTTCCATAAGGGGAGTTTTAGTAGCCACAGCGGGTTGGCAACGTCAGTCCAATCCTGTCAGTCCAATCCTGCTCACTAGCAAATCCCAGATCACATCCCAGATCACAACCGTTAACTAAACCCTGGCTGGAAAAAACTATAAACTGTTTTAATCTAGCACTACAATGTACTTATTTTGACAAAAGAGGAATCTAAAAAGAAGTGTCTGTGAATTAGATAGTCGGGCAGGAGAAAGAAATAACACAAACCATCTGAGAGAACCAAAGTCTTTATCCTGTAATGATGTATGAAAACTCAACTTTCACTATGTATCACTTATCCATTCAAAGTCGGTGTTTACAGGAAGTTAGTTGGAATGCTTTGTTGGATCAGTTAGCCCAGTCATAATGTGTTTGTGCCTCAAGCTTCCCATCTGTGGTGACTTCCTTGACAATTGTACAACCAGAAATGGGTCTACTTCAAACACTGTGCACGAGACCAGGTGCCCCTGCACGAGACCAGGTGCCCCTGCACGAGACCAGGTGCCCCTGCACGAGACCAGGTGCCCCTGCACGAGACCAGGTGCCCCCTGCACGAGACCAGGTGCCCCTGCACGAGACCAGGTGCCCCTGCACGAGACCAGGTGCCCCTGCACGAGACCAGGTGCCCCTGCACGAGACCAGGTGCCCCTGCACGAGACCAGGTGCCCCTGCACGAGACCAGGTGCCCCTGCACGAGACCAGGTGCCCCCTGCACGAGACCAGGTGCCCCTGCACGAGACCAGGTGCCCCTGCACGAGACCAGGTGCCCCTGCACGAGACCAGGTGCCCCTGCACGAGACCAGGTGCCCCCTGCACGAGACCAGGTGCCCCTGCACGAGACCAGGTGCCCCCTGCACGAGACCAGTTGCCCCTGCACGAGACCAGGTGCCCCCTGCACGAGACCAGGTGCCCCTGCACGAGACCAGGTGCCCCTGCACGAGACCGGGTTCCTGCACGAGCAAGCAATAAAACCCCAAGCAAATGTGTTCTTCCAGCTACTTCTCCCCGTCAATCAACTGCAACACATTTTTCACTTTCAGGCTATCAATGAAGTACGCTAGAGTAAATGGCTTGTCTAACTACAGTATCTTAGCTGGCATGACTGCTGGTAAGGTGGGTAGACTTTAGAAAAGCAAGCAATAACTAATCATGCAGAGAAGCATATTTAGCATCTTTAAAAAAATAACCACCGTTCAGGAGGCAGCTCAAGAGGTATGCTTAGAAATACTGAAAAATAAACATACATTGTTTACATAGAATTAAGCATAATGATTATGGCTCTAGATTGCAAGAAAAATCTGTTTCAGGTGTTTGAAAAATGCTACATTTTCCAACCACAAACCCCCAAACATCGCCACTTACTTTGCGCCCCCTCAGATTTTTGGGGTGCATGCCGTCCCTGCCTGTGGAGCATTATGCACTGAGAGACCCGGCTTGCCTGTGGAGCATTATGCACTGAGAGACCCGGCTTGCCCGTGGAGCATTATGCACTGAGAGACCCGGCTTGCCCGTGGAGCATTATGCACTGAGAGACCCGGCTTGCCCGTGGAGCATTATGCACTGAGAGACCCGGCTTGCCTGTGGAGCATTATGCACTGAGAGACCCGGATTGCCTGTGGAGCATTATGCACTGAGAGACCCGGCTTGCCTGTGGAGCATTATGCACTGAGAGACCCGGCTTGCCTGTGGAGCATTATGCACTGAGAGACCCGGCTTGCCCGTGGAGCATTATGCACTGAGAGATCCGGCTTGCCTGTGGAGCATTATGCACTGAGAGACCCGGCTTGCCCGTGGAGCATTATGCACTGAGAGACCCGGCTTGCCCGTGGAGCATTATGCACTGAGAGACCCGGCTTGCCTGTGGAGCATTATGCACTGAGAGACCCGGCTTGCCTGTGGAGCATTATGCACTGAGAGACCCGGCTTGCCCGTGGAGCATTATGCACTGAGAGACCCGGCTTGCCCGTGGAGCATTATGCACTGAGAGACCCGGCTTGAAGCACCAAAATGCAGAATTGTACATCGGAACTGGGTAACTGTATTAATTTTAACATAGGAGTCATGTCAGCTATTGAGTGGCAATAAAAACAACATACTCTACAAATTAATAAATTTCAAAAGTTCAATACAATGTTTGCTTTGTTTTTGGAAACTCATAACCAAACACAATCTCAGTTTAGTTTGCCATTTATTGACTAGAGTTGAAGTTGAATGGCATATAAACAGTTGGACACCATTAGTGATTTAACTTTAGTAATGTCTACGCTGTCGATTGTCACACACCTCCACCTTCACGACTGCACAGCCACTGTTTGACGTTGAGACCTTGATGGTCACATGATGGCTTTTATAAGCGATACTGGAGCCATTTGCTTGACCTTGCTTGACATTTCCTCTGCCCACTGTTATACATCTCATCATAAAGAGTGTCATCACAGCTTTTGTCCCTGTTAAAGACTCCCACTGCAAACCAGTTTGAGTACCAGTTTTAGTCATAGGGCACAGAGAACATGACAGCTATTATCTCAGTGTGCTTCTTCTTGGAGGGACTGAACATCTCATAGGTGAAAACACCAACGGCTCCCTTTGCTGTGTCAGAGGTCTTGTGAACGTGCTGATGTCTCTTTTTGAGGATCCCACAGTAGGCTGCAAGGGTCTTATGTTCATGTAGACCCTAATGATAAAATAAACATCACAAGGTTACTACAAAAGAATTTGAGATCTTGGAGGCAGAGGGGCGTAAGTTATATTTTGGGTGAAAATTATGACGCATGGTTAGATGAGAATGTTTCATGAAGCTGAACTTCCCAACCATTTAACCCACATAGGTTAGTGTCACGTTCATCGTAACGATGAGACCAAGGCGCAGAGTGATATGTATACATTCCTCTTTTAATAACGAAAGAGCACTATCAAATGACCGTGCTGCTATACATATAACTAGCGCTGACATGCAACTACACATAGACAATAACCCACAAAACCAAAATGGAAAATGGCAACCTAAATAGTATCCCCAATCAGAGACAACGATAAACAGCTGTCTCTGATTGGGAACCAATTCAGGCCACCATAGACCTACATATACCTAGACATACTAAAACCCCATAGATATACAAAAACCTTAGACAGGTCAAAAACATCTAGACAACACAAAAACTAAACCAACCACCCTTGTCACACCCTGACCTAAGCAAAATAATAAAGAAAACAAAGATAACTAAGGTCAGGGCGTGACAGTTAGGCCATCCCAATGGTTTCTAAAAGGATTCTGATTGACCTGATTGGGTCTGCGTTTGAAGCATTGCCAAACCCTGGGAGAATCACAATTGCATACTCCTCGTGTCCTCTCTCCTCACCTCCTTCTCAAAACCTCTGACTTCCTCCCACCTGAATAGCTGAGAAAAATAATCAAAGTGTTTGTGTTTCCGGATTTTCTGGATTTCTGTCATGTGAAGGATTTGATGATGAAAAAATAACATTAAACCGCTAATTAGACTGCATGTCTGTGTCTAGCTTGTGTTTAAAAAAAAAAGTCAGTGATGAAGGCCTTTGTGTTACGGTGCGTGAATGAGGACCCAAAAGCGAATTAACGTAAACAGAGCTTCTTTAATAACAAAACAAACGTAGGCTCAGATGGACCGGCAGATTCCGACAGGACAGGACAAGGTTGCAGCAAACATGACAATAGTCTGGTTCAGGCATGAACAACACAAACAAGAATCCGACAAAGACAGGAACAAAAACAGAGAGAGATATAGAGGACTAATCAGAGGGAAAAAGGGAACAGGTGGGAAAAGGGGTGACGAGGTAGTTAGGAGGAGACAAGGAACAGCTGGGGGAAAGAGGGGGAGAAAAGGTAACCTAATAACGACCAGCAGAGGGAGACAGGGTGAAGGGAAAGGACAGAAACAAGACACAACATGACAATACATGACAGTACCCCCCCACTCACCGAGCGCCTCCTGGCGCACTCGAGGAGGAAACCTGGCGGCAACGGAGGAAATCATCGATCAGCGCACGGTCCAGCACGTCCCGAGAGGGAACCCAACTCCTCTCCTCAGGACCGTACCCCTCCCAATCTACTAGGTACTGATGACCACGGCCCCGAGGACGCATGTCCAAAATCCTACGGACCCTGTAGATGGGTGCGCCCTCGACAAGGATGGGGGGGGGGGGAAGACGAGCGGGGGCGCGAAGAGCGGGCTTGACACAGGAGACATGGAAGACCGGGTGGACGCGACGAAGATATCGCGGAAGAAGAAGTCGCACTGCGACAGGATTAATGATCCGAGAAATACGGAACGGACCAATGAACCGCGGGGTCAACTTGCGAGAAGCTGTCTTAAGGGGAAGGTTCTGAGTGGAGAGCCAAACTCTCTGACCGCGACAATATCTAGGACTCTTAGTTCTTCGCTTATTAGCAGCTCTCACAGTCTGCGCCCTATAACGGCAAAGTGCAGACCTGACCCTCTTCCAGGTGCGCTCGCAACGTTGGACAAAAGCCTGAGCGGAGGGGACGCTGGACTCGGCGAACTGAGATGAGAACAGCGGAGGCTGGTACCCGAGGCTACTCTGAAAAGGAGATAGCCCGGTCGCAGACGAAGGAAGCGAGTTGTGGGCGTATTCTGCCCAGGGGAGCTGTTCTGACCAAGACGCAGGGTTGCGAAAAGAAAGACTGCGTAAGATGCGACCAATAGTCTGATTGGCCCGTTCTGCTTGACCGTTAGACTGGGGGTGAAAGCCGGAAGAGAGACTGACGGAAGCCCCAATCAAACGGCAAAACTCCCTCCAAAATTGAGACGTGAATTGCGGACCTCTGTCCGAAACGACGTCTGACGGAAGGCCATGAATTCTGAAAACATTCTCGATGATGATTTGTGCCGTCTCTTTAGCAGAAGGAAGCTTAGCAAGGGGAATAAAATGAGCCGCCTTAGAGAACCTGTCGACAACCGTAAGAATAACAGTCTTCCCCGCTGACGAAGGCAGTCCGGTGACAAAATCTAAGGCGATGTGAGACCACGGTCGAGAGGGAATGGGAAGCGGCCTGAGACAGGCAGGAGGGGAGTTACCGGACTTAGTCTGCGCGCAGACCGAACAAGCAGCCACGAAGCGACGCGTGTCATGCTCCCGGGTGGGCCACCAAAAACGCTGGCGAATGGAAGCAAGCGTACCCCGAACGCCAGGATGGCCGGCTAACTTGGCAGAGTGAGCCCACTGAAGAACGGCCAGACGAGTAGGAACGGGAACGAAAATAAGGTTTCTAGGACAAGCGCGCGGCGACGGAGTTTGAGTGAGTGCTTGCTTTACCTGCCTCTCAATTCCCCAGACAGTCAACCCGACAACACGCCCCTCAGGGAGAATCCCCTCGGGGTCAGTGGAGGCTACTGAAGAACTGAAGAGACGAGATAAAGCATCAGGCTTGGTGTTCTTAGAGCCCGGACGATAAGAAATCACGAACTCGAAACGAGCGAAAAACAGCGCCCAGCGCGCCTGACGCGCATTAAGTCGTTTGGCAGAACGGATGTACTCAAGGTTCCTATGGTCAGTCCAAACGACAAAAGGAACGGTCGCCCCCTCCAACCACTGTCGCCATTCGCCTAGGGCTAAGCGGATGGCGAGCAGTTCGCGGTTTCCCACATCATAGTTACGTTCCGACGGCGACAGGCGATGAGAAAAATACGCGCAAGGGTGGACCTTGTCGTCAGAGAGGGAGCGCTGAGAAAGAATGGCTCCCACGCCCACCTCTGACGTGTCAACCTCGACAACGAACTGTCTAGTGACGTCAGGTGTAACAAGGATAGGTGCGGATGTAAAACGATTCTTGAGGAGATCAAAAGCTCCCTGGGCGGAAACGGACCACTTAAAGCACGTCTTGACAGAAGTAAGGGCTGTGAGAGGAGCTGCCACCTGACCGAAATTACGGATGAAACGACGATAGAAGTTCGCGAAGCCGAGAAAGCGCTGCAGCTCGACGCGTGACTTAGGGACGGGCCAATCAATGACAGCTTGGACCTTAGCGGGATCCATCTTAATGCCTTCAGCGGAAATAACAGAACCGAGAAATGTGACGGAGGAGGCATGAAAAGAGCACTTCTCAGCCTTCACAAAAAGACAATTCTCTAAAAGGCGCTGGAGGACACGTCGAACGTGCTGAACATGAATCTGGAGTGACGGTGAAAAAATCAGGATATCGTCAAGGTAAACGAAAACAAAGATGTTCAGCATGTCTCTCAGGACATCATTGACTAATGCCTGAAAGACAGCTGGAGCGTTAGCGAGGCCGAAAGGAAGAACCCGGTATTCAAAGTGCCCTAACGGAGTGTTAAACGCCGTCTTCCACTCGTCCCCCTCCCTGATGCGCACGAGATGGTAAGCGTTACGAAGGTCCAACTTAGTGAAAAACCTGGCTCCCTGCAGGATCTCGAAGGCTGAAGACATAAGAGGAAGCGGATAACGATTCTTCACTGTTATGTCATTCAGCCCTCGATAATCTATGCAGGGGCGCAGGGACCCGTCCTTCTTCTTAACAAAAAAAAACCCCGCTCCGGCGGGAGAGGAGGAGGGGACTATGGTACCGGCGGCAAGAGCTACAGACAAATAATCTTCGAGAGCCTTACGTTCGGGAGCCGACAGAGAGTATAGTCTACCCCGGGGGGGAGTGGTTCCCGGAAGAAGATCAATACTACAATCATACGACCGGTGTGGGGGAAGAGAGGTGGCCCTGGACCGACTGAACACCGTGCGCAGATCGTGATATTCCTCCGGCACCCCTGTCAAATCACCAGGCTCCTCCTGTGAAGAAGAGACAGAGGAAACAGGAGGGATAGCAGACATTAAACATTTCACATGACAAGAGACGTTCCAGGAGAGGATAGAATTACTAGACCAATTAATGGAAGGATTATGACAAACTAGCCAGGGATGGCCCAAAACAACAGGTGTAAAAGGTGAACGAAAAATTAAAAAAGAAATGGTTTCGCTATGATTACCAGAAACAGTGAGGGTTAAAGGTAGCGTCTCACGCTGAATCCTGGGGAGAGGACTACCATCCAGGGCGAACAAGGCCGTGGACTCCCTTAACTGTCTGAGAGGAATGTCATGTTCCCGAGCCCAGGTCTCGTCCATAAAACAGCCCTCCGCCCCAGAGTCTATTAAGGCACTGCAGGAAGCTGACGAACCGGTCCAGCGTAGATGGACCGACAAGGTAGTGCAGGATCTTGAAGGAGAGACAGGAGTAGTAGCGCTCACCAGTAGCCCTCCGCTTACTGATGAGCTCTGGCTTTTACTGGACATGAAGTGACAAAATGACCAGCAGAACCGCAATAGAGACAGAGGCGGTTGGTGATTCTCCGTTCCCTCTCCTTAGTCGAGATGCGGATACCTCCCAGCTGCATAGGCTCAGCACCCGAGCCGGCAGAGGAAGATGGTAGTGATGCGGAGAGGGGGGCAACGGAGAACGCGAGCTCCTTTCCACGAGCTCGGTGACGAAGATCAACCCGTCGCTCAATGCGAATAGCGAGGTCAATCAAGGAATCCACGCTGGAAGGAACCTCCCGGGAGAGAATCTCATCCTTTACCTCTGCGCGGAGACCCTCCAGAAAACGAGCGAGCAAAGCCGGCTCGTTCCAGCCACTGGAGGCAGCAAGAGTGCGAAACTCAATAGAGTAGTCTGTTATGGATCGATTACCTTGACATAGGGAAGACAGGGCCCTGGAAGCCTCCTCCCCAAAAACAGATCGATCAAAAACCCGTATCATCTCCTCCTTAAAGTCCTGATACTGGTTAGTACACTCAGCCCTTGCCTCCCAGATTGCCGTGCCCCACTCACGAGCCCGTCCAGTAAGGAGAGATATGACGTAGGCGACACGAGCAGTGCTCCTGGAGTAAGTGTTGGGCTGGAGAGAAAACACAATATCACACTGGGTGAGGAACGAGCGGCATTCAGTGGGCTCCCCAGAGTAATACGGCGGGTTATTGATTCTGGGCTCCGGAGATTCGAAAGCCCTGGAAGTGGCCGGTGGATCGAGGCGGAGATGGTGAACCTGTTCTGTGAGGTTGGAGACTTGGGTGGCCAGGGTCTCAACGGCATGTCGAGCAGCAGACAATTCCTGCTCGTGTCTGCCTAGCATCGCTCCCTGGATCTCGACGGCTGAGTGGAGAGGATCCGAAGTCGCTGGGTCCATTCTTGGTCGGATTCTTCTGTTACGGTGCGTGAATGAGGACCCAAAAGCGAATTAACGTAAACAGAGCTTCTTTAATAACAAAACAAACGTAGGCTCAGATGGACCGGCAGATTCCGACAGGACAGGACAAGGTTGCAGCAAACATGACAATAGTTTGGTTCAGGCATGAACAACACAAACAAGAATCCGACAAAGACAGGAACAAAAACAGAGAGAGATATAGAGGACTAATCAGAGGGAAAAAGGGAACAGGTGGGAAAAGGGGTGACGAGGTAGTTAGGAGGAGACAAGGAACAGCTGGGGGAAAGAGGGGGAGAAAAGGTAACCTAATAACGACCAGCAGAGGGAGACAGGGTGAAGGGAAAGGACAGAAACAAGACACAACATGACAATACATGACACTTTGTCTGGTGTAGCCTACAAACGTCATGCTGAACACATAAGACATGTTCCAGCTACTGCATTCCACATCTCAGTAGACTATTAAGCATTAAGCACAATTTCATGTTGTTGTTTTTTTAGAAGGGGAGTTAGGCTACATGTCATTATTTACATGTTGTACACAAAAGACATGCTCAACATGTTCCCACAAACTAGAAGATAGTTACATACAGCTATCTAGGCAACATATGATACAGAAGTAAGACAGAGACACAGTCTAGTTAGCGGTTTAGTGTTATTTTTTCATCATCATTGCAAATATTGGCTAAGCAGGAGGAAGGCAGGTAAAATAGTAGTGTTATTTTGCAGCAACTCTGGCTAGTTGCTACGACAAGGCAGCAACTAAAAAGATTAGCCTACATCATCACACAAAACGCTAATGGATTTTTGCTCCAATGCAATGTGTAAGGACTGCGTCCTGCTTGTGCAATTGTAAATTCCATTAAAACAGACAGAGACGGTTGTAGCCTTCATAATGGACTTGAATGTTCGTTTCTAATATCCGCAGGCTTTTTATTTCAGCTGTTCAGAAATAAGAGGCAGAGACACAGGCTACATCACCGTGGTTCAGAAGAGGCTGAGGAAAGACAGAAACATGAAGGGAGGTGGAGTGGGGGGGTCAGCTACTTAAAATAACACATGTAGAACGTGATCCGGTTCTGTAGCTTTGAGAAAGAGGTTTCAGAGGGCCGGGGCAGAAACTCCATATTCGCAGCCAAGTCCAAAAATAATGATAAAAACGATTAAGGGGCTAGGCAAAGTAAATGCAACCAAGAGAATACTGCCAGTTTCTCAATAACCAAAACACTGTCCTAAAAACGGATTGGATGGACTGAAAGGAGTCTCGTCCAGTTGTAAATCAGATATGATAATTCAAATCATGAACTAACCCTTTAAGTATTGTGGCTTTGACTCCCAGCCTACACTAGCAGCAGCAAGCAGGTTGATCCATCCCAAACAGAGCCGGGACGTCCCCGGCAGGGGCGCAACTTTGGTTTTAGAAGAGGGGGGAACAACTTTTGTATTATTATTATTTTTATCGAGTCTGATACACTCCATACAGCCTACCTGACCACTCGGAGGTGTCCGCATGGTCCTAAAGCACACCGTTGCCTAGTTTTGTATCACATCCCAATGGTAAAACTTGGGGGGATAAAAGTATATGCCCCCCCACATCCCCAGTGAAAGTTGCGCCCTTGTTCCCCCGGTGTAGTCTCTGAATTTACTTTGGGAACTACAATCATTGGTAGGCTCCACGGTGCAGTTTCAGTTGCAGGAATAGATAGCCATGATGTCACGTAGCCTAGCACCTAGCAGTATACAACTCCTATTGACACCTACAGTTTCACCTAGCAGTATACAACTCCTATTGACACCTACAGTTTCACCTAGCAGTATACAACTCCTATTGACCTAGCAGTATACAACTCCTATTGACACCTACAGTTTCACCTAGCAGTATACAACTCCTATTGACACCTACAGTTTCACCTAGCAGTATACAACTCCTATTGACACCTACAGTTTCACCTAGCAGTATACAACTCCTATTGACCTAGCAGTATACAACTCCTATTGACACCTACAGTTTCACCTAGCAGTATACAACTCCTATTGACACCTATAGTTTCACCTAGCAGTATACAACTCCTATTGACACCTACAGTTTCACCCAGCAGTATAAAACTCCTATTGACACCTACAGTTTCACCTAGCAGTATACAACTCCTATTGACACCTACCGTTTCATCTAGCAGTATACAACTCCTATTGACACCTACAGTTTCACCTAGCAGTATACAACTCCTATTGACACCTACAGTTTCACCTAGCAGTATACAACTCCTATTGACACCTACAGTTTCATCTAGCAGTATACAACTCCTATTGACACCTACAGTTTCATCTAGCAGTATACAACTCCTATTGACACCTACAGTTTCACCTAGCAGTATACAACTCATATTGACACCTACAGTTTCACCTAGCAGTATACAACTCCTATTGACACCTACAGTTTCACCTAGCAGTATACAACTCCTATTGACACCTACAGTTTCACCTAGCAGTATACAACTCCTATTGACACCTACAGTTTCACCTAGCAGTATACAACTCCTATTGACCTAACAGTATACAACTCCTATTGACCTAGCAGTATACAACTCCTATTGACACCTACAGTTTCACCTAGCAGTATACAACTCCTATTGACACCTACAGTTTCATCTAGCAGTATACAACTCCTATTGACACCTACAGTTTCATCTAGCAGTATACAACTCCTATTGACACCTACAGTTTCACCTAGCAGTATACAACTCCTATTGACACCTACAGTTTCACCTAGCAGTATACAACTCCTATTGACACCTACAGTTTCACCTAGCAGTATACAACTCCTATTGACACCTACAGTTTCACCTAGCAGTATACAACTCCTATTGACCTAGCAGTATACAACTCCTATTGACCTAGCAGTATACAACTCCTATTGACACCTACAGTTTCACCTAGCAGTATACAACTCCTATTGACACCTACAGTTTCACCTAGCAGTATACAACTCCTATTGACCTAGCAGTATACAACTCCTATTGACCTAGCAGTATACAACTCCTACTGACACCTACAGTTTCATCTAGCAGTATACAACTCCTATTGACACCTACAGTTTCACCTAGCAGTTTACAACTCCTATTGACACCTACAGTTTCACCTAGCAGTATACAACTCCTACTGACACGTAGTATTGCATCATACCACTTTTCAACATCAATGAGCTGTAAAGTCAACCTCTAACGTCACATTATTGTTAAGTTATGCAGACCTGGGTCAAATAAAACATAGGTATTTGTATTTAAACATTTTATTTTCTCTGATTTTAATATTTTCTTAAATAAATACTCAGCTCCAAAACAACCCCGGTTTTAACAGTATTTGAAATACTATTTTAAACTTATTTGTAAAGATTTTTTTGACAAATCTTTTGACTGATCTCTTTAATTTAATTTAATTGTCTAATGTGCGGGCATGGCAGGACAGATTTCCCTGGTGACCAAAGAATGAAATTCAAGAGTGGCTGGTTTTACAAGATCCTTGTTCATTGTAAAGGGACTCAGTTTACAAGATTATTGTTCATTGTAAAGGGACTCAGTGTCCAATTTCAAGCATAACTGAGTGTACGCTGGCCTCAAGTATTGCTCAATTGGAGAGATAAAACTGTCCCGTTCCCTGGGTTCGGAACTGCAAAGAATGTGCTTGAGATGTAAACACACCACCTCAAAAAGAGAGTGACGTTAACAGGAAGTGCTAACATTAGTTGGTTAGCTTAAGTTTAGACATGTAAAATGACTACTTAGGGCAGGGGTGTCAAACTCATACCATGGAAGGCCTAATGTCTGCGGGTTTTTGATTTTTCCTTTCAATTAAGACCTAGACAACCAGGTGAGGGGAGTTATTTACTAATTAGTGACCGTAATTCATCAATCAAGTAACAGGGAGGAACGAAAACCCACAGACACTCGGCCCTCCGACCGAGTTTGGGAAACCCTGGGTTAAGGTAAGGGTTAAGGTTAGGTAAAGGTTAGCTTAAGTTGAGATATTTGGGCAAAAGTGGCGCCCTAAGATGATTTCGAACTCAGCACCTTTGGCTACAAAAAGAGGGTGGTTCACACCAATCTGCCTCTTAGCAAGCGCTTAACACTATTTGATTGTGCCACTGTTCTTGTGCAACCGAGGAGGAGCCAATCGTAGTACGTTGTTCCTCCTCCCAGGAATAGGACTGTTGTCATGTCTGATTGATCGGAGCAACGCCATGTCTACTTCGGAGGAACGACTTGGAGCGTTCACGTGCTTGGAAAGAGCTTCTCACCATTGACCATGAAATTGCAGCCATATTTGTTGACATTTTCAGTGATGCGTGACATCAGAGTTCAGCATGTGGGAAAGCTTGGATTCCAGAGATAATACCAGAGTTTCTTAGTTGTAATTACGAGTTGGGGGGGTGTATGCTTGCATTTTTCCCAGTAGGATGGATTTATTTACGAGTTCCCAACATCATGTGAACACGGCATGTTTTAGACCTAAAACAACTCTCCTAATGATTCATTCACTGTCTCGATAGCGAGTCACAGAGACTAATCTTTACTCTTAGTCACTACAAAAATGTACTAATTGTTTGCGAATCGCACATCACTAATAAGCTAGCCATACTGAGTAAATTTAACTAGCGAAATTATTCAGGCTGTACTAGTCACAGTATAGTTTTCATTGGCCGCTATTAAGTATAAATACTATCAAAAATGAAATCTATAGCTGAAGATAATATTAAAATTTTTAGACTGTTGGGAAAGCCTTCAAGGTGAAGCTGGTTGAGAGAATGCCAAGAGTGTGCAAAGCTGTCATCAAGGCAAAGGCTGGTTACTTTGAAGGATCTCAAATACAGTATAAATATATTTTGATTTGTTGAAACAATTTGTGGTTACTACATTATTCCATATGTGTTGTGTTGATGTCTTCACCTTTATTCTACAATGTAGAAAATAGGGGGAAAAAAACTTGAATGAGTAGGTGTGTCCAAACTTATGACTGGTACTGTATATAAAGTGTAATATTGGGATGCAAACTCAAAATGTAAGACATTATAATTGTGTATCTGACATGGTACAGGTGTATTATTATTTAAGCCCATAACCATGTGTGTGAGGTGTAAACTTTGTTGCAAAGTAGAATTTCTTAAGACAACCAAGAATCACTCTGTGTGGCCCTTGTTTGTATTATTATGAGTAAGTACATCAATGCTCCCATTTGCCCATGTTTCTTGGAGATCATTTGAATGGTAATGTTTTGTGATACTATCAACTCATTCTGTGGTATAAGCACATTCATAGTTCTATAACACCTAATGTCACTTTACTTAAGGTGTCTATGCACCCTCTATAAGGGCATATGACATGGTTATGATGCCCATCTTTCCATTCACTATGACAGAGAGGTTGTAAATGAGATAACACCATGCTATAACATCTGGTATGTAGACTCTTATGTAGTATGTAATAATACATGACATAAGTTGTCAGGCAGACTGTATAGTAGCAGTTGTAATTAATAGTTGACATTAGAGCGTGCGTCAACAGTATGTTCAGTCATTTTTAACACTCATTATAACCGGTGTTATAACATCTCATGCTATTTAAAACTACTTATGACAGCTGTTATATACATATACATAATGTGTTATATGGCTGTTATAAAAGGCTTTATGAATGCATGCACCTACAGTAAAGTGTTACCAATAATACTTTTTTGGTGTAGGAATTGTACATCTGTGTCCCGGAGTGATTATTGATCTGAGCTAGCAGCTGGTAGTCCTGATCACCAATTAACACTGTCTGTCACTCCAGCAGCATCACTGGTGGTCCTAATAACCTATTAACACTGTCTGTCACAGGTCCTAATAAACCATTAACACTGTCTGTCACTCCAGCAGCATCACCAGTGGTCCTAATAACCTATTAACGCTGTCTGTCACTCCAGCAGCATCATCGCTGGTCCTAATAACCCATTAACACTGTCTGTCACTCCAGCAGCATCACCAGTGGTCCTAATAACCCATTAACACTGTCTGTCATTCCAGCAGCATCACCGGTGGTCCAAATAACCCATTAACACTGTCTGTCACTCCAGCAGCATCACTGCTGGTCCTAGTAACCCCTTAACACTGTCTGTCACTCCAGCAGCATCACTGCTGGTCCTAGTAACCCCTTAACACTGTCTGTCACTCCAGCAGCATCACCAGTGGTCCTAATAACCCATTAACACTGTCTGTCACTCCAGCAGCATCATCGCTGGTCCTAATAACCCATTAACACTGTCTGTCACTCCAGCAGCATCACCAGTGGTCCTAATAACCCATTAACACTGTCTGTCATTCCAGCAGCATCACCGGTGGTCCTAATAACCCATTAACACTGTCTGTCATTCCAGCAGCATCACTGCTGGTCCTAGTAACCCCTTAACACTGTCTGTCACTCCAGCAGCATCACCGGTGGTCCTAATAACCCATTAACACTGTTTGTCATTCCAGCAGCATCACCAGTGGTCCTAATAACCCATTAACACTGTCTGTCACTCCAGCAGCATCACCGGTGGTCCTAATAACCCATTAACACTGTCTGTCATTCCAGCAGCATCACCAGTGGTCCTAATAACCCATTAACACTGTCTGTCATTCCAGCAGCATCACCGGTGGTCCTAATAACCCATTAACACTGTTTGTCACCGGTGGTCTAGTCTAGGCTAGTTAGGTTCTTTCCACTAGTCCAGGGGCAGACAGATGATGACTGTTTGTTGTTTTTGGATGATAGATTAAGTAAAGAGAAGGGAAAGATGTGGGTTATATGGTCTGATTAAACTGTCCACAGGTCACTGGGTTTCCATTGGGCAGAGAGAGTATCATCAACCCAAACCAGATGTCCTTATGGACTGTGTTTTCTTAGCTGATGTCACTGGTGATGATCTGAGAGGTTTGGTCTGGGGTCTGGGAATGGTGGGAGCGTTCTATGAAGCTGCTCCACACAAGCAGTTTAGACAATCTAGCCACCTAGCTACTATGGCAACATAATAGATATTTGACTTCAAAGATTTGCACTGACTGTGATCCGAAGACCACATGATATAACACGAAAAGGAGCATTAGCATAAAACGTATTTTTATCAAACAATACATAAACAATACAAAAACACATAAACAATACACAACATTGGCCCAGATTTCCAAATGTTCAACTATTTATGAAAAGACCTTGATGATTTTTCAGGAGGTGGACCGAATTCGGTCAGAGCTCTCAAACCACTGTATGTGTGTGTAAGTCTTTGGAGGGGTCGGACAAAAAGGACAAGACAAGGAGCAGTTGGACATCCATGGATATAGCACAATGAAGTGGACCTCTTCTTCTTCTTCAAACAGGGGTCACGGATGGCGGACAGAAAAGGAGGCAGAAAAGATGCAGGACAGAGGACAATCTGAGTGAACCCTGCACACATTGTAAAGCCATCACAACAGAGCCTGTGAGTCAGTAGCGCTCCTGGGAAAAAGAAGGAAGAACGCAGGAGAAGAGGAGAGACGGAGGGAGCACATGGAATTCCAAAGGTAAACGAGAGGACAGTCAGGGGACGGGACAGGCAGACTTCCAGAGCTCTACCTGCAGATGTAATCTAGGATCTGTTCCTCTGCTCTGCCAGTCACCATCACCACTGTCTGAGGCTGAGGGCTGTGCTGCTGCTTGTGCTTCTGAAAAGCACTCTGTAACAACTGTTGATGTAAAAAAAAGAAGAGCTTTAGAAATCCAACTGATTGGTAATTGATGAAAGGGTGGGGGATGTCAGGGTCTGCATGGTACTGAACTACTGCTGATTCTTCCTAAAGGATTGCCTTTCTCCCATGATTCAGCCAGTACACTTCAGATCCATCAGCGTAATAGCACAATATGTTGAACATCAATAACATGAACATCCAGCACGTATTGATGAGAGTGAAGGGCATACAGTCCAGGGAGGGTTCTAGAGTGGTGTTATGTCATATTTAGGTGCTCTGAAGTCCGTGGAAGTTTCAGTAACGAGTCATTTGTGTGTCCAGAGCCCAAGTAGTGCACAATATAGGGAATAGAGTGCCATTTGGGCTGCAGCCGTTGAAAGAGCTGTCCTCCTCGGCCTGTTCATTATAATGCCCAGTAGTTTAAGGATAGATATTAACTAAATGGTCATGAGTCTATATATCATCCCATGTTTCATGGACTTTTTGCTGCCACATCCTCCCTTAACACACATATCAAATCCTCCATGGTCTTAAATACACCATTGTGCTTTCAATATATACATATATATATATATATATACACATGATACAAATATTGTATTCTTATTAAGTACACAACTGTAATTACAACTTTCATTTGAAGAATAGGCTAATTGAACTGATCCTTCACAAGAGTGTTGGATATTTATCCTCTGGATGTTTCTGGTCTTCAGGCGTTATCTTCTGACAGTTGTTTTTCTGTCTCTGTCTTTGTTCTGAAAGAGAGAAAACATCATCAGACCTCCTGGTTTTCACCCACTGAAGATGACTCCCTATCCCCTTAATAGTGCACTATTTTTGACTATGGCCCATAGGACTCTGGTCAAAAGTAGTGCACTATATAGGGAATAGGGTGTCGTTTGGGACGCAGTCTTAGATTAGATGCATGAACTGATGTAGCCCAGCTCTCCATTTCACCTTATTTTTCAGTCTGCAGTCACAATGACATCATTGTAATCTAGGCCAACAGAGTGAAAAATAAAGGGTTTGAATCAGAATGGGATGTTTAGCATTTGTCTGTTCTATCAAAACAGAGCACCCTTGATTTTCTCCTGTGGTTATGTCCTTGGGGTCCAGGTTGTCTGGCCAGGAAGCCAGCCCAGGGAGCAGAAAGCAGAGCCTCATATTTTCCCTTCTCAACTCTCTGTGTTTTGTGACACACCTGGCTTGCATTACGTCCATTCGCTTTGGTGAGGAGGTTGTAAGTTATTGGAATGGCATTGTTTCTTGAGTCAGAGCTAGGCCGTACCGTATGTGAGCTAAGCGGGAGCGGGAGCTGGAGCTCCTAATCAATGCTCCTGGAGTCAAATGGAGTCTAATCAGATTTCAAAACAAGCTCTGGTCAGTTTTCTTACTGAAGCTTTTGGGGAAATCTTATGGCTACTGACAGAATGTTAATACACTGAACAAAAATCTAAACGCAACATGCAACAATTTAAAAGATTACAGTTCAAATAAGGACATTTGTCAATTGAAATAAATTCATTAGGAGATAATCTAGGGATTTCACATGGCTGGGAATACAGATATGCATCTGTTGATCACAGATACCGTTTAAAAAAAGGTTGGGGCATGGATCAGAAAACCAGTCACTATCTGGTGTGACCACCATTTGCCTCATGCAATGTGACACAACTCCTTCGCATAGAGTTGATCAGGCTGTTGATTGTGGCCTGTGAAATGTTTTCCCACTCCTCTTCAATGGCTGTGCGAAGTTGCTGGATATTAGTGGGAACTGGAACACGCTGTAGTACACATTGATCCAGAGTATCCCAAACATGCTCAATCGGTGACATGTCTGGTGAGTATGCAAGCCATAGAAGAACTAGGACATGTTCAGCTTCCAGGAATAGTGTACAGATCCTTGCGACATGGGGCCATGCATTATCATGCTGGAACATGAGATGATGGCTGTCTGCCATCTGCCCGGTACAGTTGAAACCGGGATTCGTCCATGAAGAGCGCAACACTTTACATGTTGCGCTTATATTTTTGTTCAGAATAAATGTTCCTGGGGGTGATTTATACACTAACACAATTCTGTATTGTGGTCCTGTGGGTTCAAATCCCACAGGGGACCAGAATGAAAATGTAAGCACTCACTACTGTAAGTCTCTCTGGATAAGGGTGTCTGCTAAATGACTCACTAATGTAAGTCTCTCTGGATAAGAGAGTCTGCTAAATGACTCAATACTGTAAGTCTCTCTGGATAAGAGAGTCTGCTAAATGACTCACTAATGTAAGTCTCTCTGGATAAGAGTGTCTGCTAAATGACTCACTACTGTAAGTCTCTCTGGATAAGAGAGTCTGCTAAATGACTCACTAATGTAAGTCTCTCTGGATAAGAGAGTCTGCTAAATAACTCACTACTGTAAGTCTCTCTGGATAAGAGAGTCTGCTAAATTACTCACTACTGTAAGTCTCTCTGGATAAGAGAGTCTGCTAAATGACTCAATACTGTAAGTCTCTCTGGATAAGAGTGTCTGCTAAATGACTCACTACTGTACATCTCTCTGGATAAGAGTGTCTGCTAAATGACTCACTAATGTAAGTCTCTCTGGATAAGAGAGTCTGCTAAATGACTCAATACTGTAAGTCTCTCTGGATAAGAGAGTCTGCTAAATGACTCAATACTGTAAGTCTCTCTGGATAAGAGAGTCTGCTAAATGACTCACTACTGTAAGTCTCTCTGGATAAGAGAGTCTGCTAAATGACTCACTACTGTAAGTCTCTCTGGATAAGAGAGTCTGCTAAATGACTCACTAATGTAAGTCTCTCTGGATAAGAGAGTCTGCTAAATGACTCACTACTGTAAGTCTCTCTGGATAAGAGAGTCTGCTAAATGACTCACTACTGTAAGTCTCTCTGGATAAGAGAGTCTGCTAAATTACTCACTACTGTATGTCTCTCTGGATAAGAGAGTCTGCTAAATGACTCACTACTATAAGTCTCTCTGGATAAGAGAGTCTGCTAAATGACTCACTACTGTAAGTCTCTCTGGATAAGAGTGTCTGCTAAATGACTCACTACTGTACGTCTCTCTGGATAAGAGAGTCTGCTAAATGACTCACTACTGTAAGTCTCTCTGGATAAGAGCATCTACTGGAATCTATTTCTGTTTTCTTTAGATGTGAACATCATTTGTTGAATAAATATTATTGTTATATTAAGGTTAAGGAGGTTTCATCTTCATGAGTTAAATACGCCCTTCAAGGAGGCTTATCAATTATACACATTTCCCTTTTGGTATTGAAACAGTAGCCTATCTAAAATATTGATTTACTAAGCATGGATTTTCCACGCTTTCTTTTTCACTTAATGAAATAGTTGTGTCCTGGCTATTCTGTGAAATAAATAAAAAGTTAAAATGATTACATTGTCCTGAATAGGGCGGCACTACTCCAACATGATAAACTAGTTGGAAAAATACATTGAAACAAATTCATCATGCTCAGTGTCATACATTGACACTGAGGCGGCAGGGTAGCCTAGTGGTTAGAGCGTTGGACTAGTAACCGAAAGGTTGCAAGTTTGAATCCCCGAGCTGTCGTTCTACCCCTGAACAGTCAGTTAACCCACTGTTCCTAGGCCGTCATTGAAAATAAGAATTTGTTCTTAACTGACTTGCCTAGTTAAATAAAGAAATACATCTACATGTTTTATCTCTATTCAATTTAATTTGTCTTTACAACTGTTCCTGTTGCTGATAATCTAATTACATTAATATGACGATTCATTTAAATGCGCTCATTTATTTAATGTGCATTTTAGGACTGACTCCTGTTTCGTGTTGAATTAGTCTTTAACTACTTCCATATGTCTGTCCATGATAAAATACCCAGTGAAGATCATTTGAATACAATACAAGGCATGAGGTAGAATACAGTGGCCGGAGCAGCAGCACTGCACAGCACTCAACTCTATGCTGCGTCACAAATGGAACCCTATTCACTTTATAGTGCACGGACCCATAGGGTCAGAAGTAGTGCACTATGGGAAAAGGGTGCCATTTAGAGTACATACTATTAGTACTGCTCACAGCAGAGAGGGAACGCAACAGTCAACAACAAGCTTCCTCTGAACACAAAACATTCACTTCAATTTTTTTCAATTGGTAACACTTTATCATAACTTTCATGAATAAGCATGATTATTAAACAATTTAATCAACTATTTATAAATAGGTATTTCAATATTGGTAAAAATGTACAAGTATTTATAATGGCTTACTCATAAACGTTTTTATGTTTTAAGTGTCACCAGCGCTTCTGAGTTTGCATTTGGTATAATACTCAATATCCAGTATCCATTTAACTAAAGGTACTGGGCTGGACCAATGTTGCTGTAATGTTTGGACCCTAAGGGGAAGCCTGGTTTGTAATGGGAGTGTTCACTGCCAAGCATCATCACTAGATCCCATGAAGACAAGATCCCTGGCATTCTAACCTTGATATGGAGACTATAGATTTACTGGGTTTTTCCACTTTATAATTCTATAAATCTAGAGCTAGAACATACAGTATTCATAAATGCTGGCCATGCTCTGTCTAAATGGAATAGAGAGTATAGTATGAAGTGTGATAAAGTACACTCGATAGGCATGATATGGCTGAGGCATGTAGTCTCCTACACAGTAAGTCATAGCTGTAGCTTAAGCATGTATGACTTTATTTTCATACATTTTCTGCCTCAGTTGAGGGTAACAACACTTGTGAAAACCTTGAAGAGACAATGATGTTTTACTTTATACAGTGTTCTCTCTCTACAGTCTACAGTAGCTCATTAGCCCACTCTGCAGGTCTGGAAAGGTGTTGAAAAGACAAAACTGCACTCGTATTATATTTTGAATAGTTCACATGTGCTTCATTTCATTATATTCTTCTTCTTTAGAAACAAAGAAACAAGTGGCTGCTGAAGGGTGTTTTTCTGGGAGAAAGGCTGTCCCAAATGGCACCCTATTCCCTATATAGTGCACTACTTTTGACCAGAGCCCTATGAGTCCTGGTACAAAGTAAAGCACTTTAAAGGAAATGGGGTGCCATTTGGGACAGCCTTAATGGGAGAAAGGAGTGAGAGCTGTTATGGAGACCAGTTTTACTTTAAGCAGCACATCAAAGAGCTAAGAGAGCTAGCTCAATCTGGGTCAAATACCAGCAGCAGAATGAATACAGGGTTCAGCACTGGATCAATCATTTAAAGGGCAATTATCTCATTAGCTGGTTTATTCTGTAGGATTCTAACAATGTCCAAGTACTTCCAGGATACATTTATTCTGGATTCATTATTGGGATGTATGGTCAGAATCTGTTTTCATATGTCTATGTTTCCAAAAGTCCAAATCCAATGACCAATTATACTGTTGTAAAACTTTTATAGTCGCTGAACTTTGAATTAAAACCATTCGCAGCATTATAAATCTGAAAGATTTCTTCATGCATTGGATAAATATGATTCCTTCCTGATAGTGAAGAGTATTTTCACATTGTCATCCTCTTTCTGATGTTTAGCTGCCTTAGTCAAACATTATATATTCCTTCTGTTGCAAATCTAATGCATATATTCTATACATTCATACATTCTAGTTATTGTTGAATGATACTATCACAATCCCTACCATTGGGTTCAACGATGAATGAATATCTTTATGATGTGCATGGGACAACAAAAACATCATGCCTACAGTTTCTGTCAAATGGCACCCTGTTCCCTATATAATGCACTACTGTTGACCAGAGCACTATGGACTCTGGCACCCTGTTCCCTATACAATGCATTACTGTTGACCAGAGCACTATGGACTCTGGCACCCAGTTCCCTATATAATGCATTACTGTTGACCAGAGCACTATGGACTCTGGCACCCTGTTCCCTATACAATGCATTACTGTTGACCAGAGCACTATGGACTCTGGCACCCTGTTCCCTATATAATGCATTACTGTTGACCAGAGCACTATGGACTCTGGCACCCTGTTCCCTATATAATGCATTACTGTTGACCAGAGAACTATGGACTCTGGCACCCTGTTCCCTATATAATGCACTACTGTTGACCAGAGAACTATGGACTCTGGCACCCTGTTCCCTATATAATGCATTACTGTTGACCAGAGCACTATGGACTCTGGCACCCTGTTCCCTATATAATGCACTACTGTTGACCAGAGCACTATGGACTCTGGCACCCTGTTCCCTATATAATGCATTACTGTTGACCAGAGCACTATGGACTCTGGCACCCAGTTCCCTATATAATGCATTACTGTTGACCAGAGCACTATGGACTCTGGCACCCAGTTCCCTATATAATGCATTACTGTTGACCAGAGCACTATGGACTCTGGCACCCTGTTCCCTATATAATGCATTACTGTTGACCAGAAACTATGGACTCTGGCACCCTGTTCCCTATATAATGCATTACTGTTGACCAGAGAACTATGGACTCTGGCACCCTGTTCCCTATATAATGCATTACTGTTGACCAGAGAACTATGGACTCTGGCACCCTGTTCCCTATATAATGCATTACTGTTGACCAGAGCACTATGGACTCTGGCACCCTGTTCCCTATATAATGCATTACTGTTGACCAGAGAACTATGGACTCTGGCACCCTGTAACCTATATAATGCATTACTGTTGACCAGAGCACTATGGACTCTGGCACCCTGTTCCCTATATAATGCACTACTGTTGACCAGAGAACTATGGACTCTGGCACCCTGTTCCCTATATAATGCATTACTGTTGACCAGAGCACTATGGACTCTGGCACCCTGTTCCCTATATAATGCACTACTGTTGACCAGAGCACTATGGACTCTGGCACCCTGTTCCCTATATAATGTACTACTGTTGACCAGAGAACTATGGACTCTGGCACCCTGTTCCCTATATAATGCACTACTGTTGACCTGAGCACTATGGATTCTGGCACCCTGTTCCCTATATAATGCACTACTGTTGACCAGAGAACTATGGACTCTGGCACCCAGTTCCCTATATAATGCACTACTGTTGACCAGAGCACTATGGACTCTGGCACCCTGTTCCCTATATAATGCATTACTGTTGACCAGAGAACTATGGACTCTGGCACCCTGTTCCCTATATAATGTACTACTGTTGACCAGAGAACTATGGACTCTGGCACCCTGTTCCCTATATAATGCACTACTGTTGACCTGAGCACTATGGACTCTGGCACCCTGTTCCCTATATAATGCACTACTGTTGACCTGAGCACTATGGACTCTGGCACCCTGTTCCCTATATAATGCACTACTGTTGACCAGAGAACTATGGACTCTGGCACCCTGTTCCCTATATAATGCACTACTGTTGACCAGAGAACTATGGACTCTGGCACCCTGTTCCCTATATAATGCATTACTGTTGACCAGAGAACTATGGACTCTGGAACCCTGTTCCCTATATAATGCACTACTGTTGACCAGAGAACTATAGACTCTGGCACCCTGTTCCCTATATAATGCACTACTGTTGACCTGAGCACTATGGACTCTGGCACCCTGTTCCCTATATAATGCACTACTGTTGACCAGAGCACTATGGACTCTGGCACCCTGTTCCCTATATAATGCATTACTGTTGACCTGAGCACTATGGACTCTGGAACCCTGTTCCCTATATAATGCACTACTGTTGACCAGAGAACTATAGACTCTGGCACCCTGTTCCCTATATAATGCACTACTGTTGACCATAGGCTGTCATGTAAAGTACTTAAGTACAAATACTTTAAAGTGCTATTTAAGTAGTTTTTGGGAGTATCTTTACTTTTACTCCACTACATTCCTAAAGAAAATAATGTACTTTTTACTCTGTACATTTTACCTGACACCCAAAAGTACTCCTTACATTTTGAATGCTTAGCAGGACAGGAACATGGTCTAATTCACACACTTATAAAGAGAACATCCATGGTCATCCCCTACTACCTCTGATCTGGCAGACTCACTCAACACAAATGCATCTTTTGTAAATGATGTCTGAGTGTTGGAGTGTGCCCCTGGCTATCCATACATTTTAAAAACAAGAAAATGGTGCCATCTGTTATGCTTAAAATAAGAAATTTGAAATAATTTCTACTTCTACATTTACTTTTGATACTTAAGTATATTTAGAACCAAATACTTTTAGACTTTTACTCAGGTGGTATTTTACTGGGTGACTTTCTATTAAGGTACCTATACCTTTACTCAAGTATCACAAGTGGGTACGTTTTTCACCACTGGGAATAGGGTTCCATTTGAGACAGGGACTCAGAGTTGTAACGACAAAGTGGTTAACAGCAGAAGGAATGAGGAGGAGAACAGCCTCAGATTAAGGCATGATGCACATCTACATCATTCACCCAGCACTGAGATTCACATGTCTCCAGCAGTCCTCAAGACAATTGAAATACTATCTCCAGATTTGACTATTTTGGCTGACTGTATGCTTGTAGTAGTTACTTTGTCCAGGGTATTTGTGACTTGCCTGACTACTCATTCACATTGCTCCGGCCAAACACCAGGCTCACTATCATTTATTCTCCAAGATGAACGTATGCAGTGATCGACAGAGCAGCGTAACTAAATTCAGGATGAGTCGTCAGGCAAATTTGTGAGTACTGCATGGATGAATTGTTACGGGTTAGCTCATTTATACTTTGATGATACACGATTCTCTACCGCTCACTTTCCACCTGGAGTAATGATCTTGTCCAGTTCACAAGGCTCAAACCAACAGCTTAGTTCTCACTGTTCTCTTGACGTCAACAATCAGTCCTCATCTAGGACACTCATCCTGGGGCTGATGCAGGTCCTGCGTGGCTCAGTTGGTAGAGCATGGTGCTTGTAATGTCAGGACCGTGGGTTTGAGTCCTGCTGGACCCACCCATAACAACATGTATGTACGCACTACTGTAGGTCACTTTGGGGAAAAAGCGCCTCCTAAATGGGATATATTATGCAGGTCTAATGTAATGAGAGTTGAGGTTGTACTTCAGTGTCTCTGCTCTGACTGATCCCATCGACTCCACCAGTGGTAGGGAACAGAGGTGTAGATTTCACACTGCGGGGAGGCTGCCACATGTCAACCATTCCCACATAAATTAGCTTAGATGTGCTACGATCAGGTTAGGATGAAATTGGCTCCTTATTAATAACTACAGTATTATAGTATGACACTGATTTGAACGAGAAGGCAGCATTGAAGAGGGTGAATATATCCAAGTGTTTCCCTAACTTTTTTCCATAACCTACCTAATTAATTCAACATATTCTTATGATCAAACTAATGATAGTTTGGTGACAGTTTGAACTGATATAGACTATCTATAGGGGACTATCCAAATGACGTGGGGCCAAAACCCAGCCTTTAGCCATGAGGAGTTCGGCCACAAGACGCAGCCCACAGTTATGAAATTCTCATTTTCTCAATGACAGATTGACCTGAAATAAGAACCCAGAACTAGCTCTAAAATAGTTTGTTTGGAAGTTGAAAGGCCACTTAAAGGGACTCCATGAACGGCCTAGTTAAGTTATTTATCTCTGGGAGGATTTCAACCAATAAGACGCTTGACATCCACACCATACCACTCTCCTGTCAGTCATACAGTAGCTCTGCCCCTCCAGTGGCACTCACCATTTTCCTCTGCTTGCTGAGGCAGAAAGTACAGATGTGTTTGGGCTGGTTCTCTGAGCCCTGGCCGGGCGAGGGGCTGAGACTGTGGAGGGTGTGGTGGTGGAATGGGGGTGTGGAGGTGTGGCACGGCTGCCCATCCCCACACGCCTCGCCCACCAGCAGCACATTACCCAGGTGGGAGATGTAGCTGGACGCCAGCCGCAGAGTCTCGATCTTGGACAGCTTCCTGTCAGCTGGCTCGGTGGGGATGAGGGTCCTCAGGGCAGTGAAGGCCGTGTTCACGCTGTTGGTGCGGTCCCTCTCTCGAGCGTTTGCCACGTTCCGCTGCCGCACCTCCACCACCGGGGCCCCTGCCACCATCGGGGGCCCCGCCAGCCTCCCGGCAACTCCGCAGAACTTCCTCTTCCTGCTTCCCACCTTGATCTGAAACCCGTTGGAGCCGCCGTTGAGACGGAAGGAGGACTTCTGGGAGTCGGAGCCCGAGCTCTCGCTGCCGCCGTTCTCCTCCTCGTCCTCTGACATCATGCTGATGTCGGAGAAGAGGAAGCGGCTTGGGGGAGCCGTACGCACCATCGTAAAAGACATCAGTCCAGATCTACAAGACAGGTGGGAGACTCCTCTCTCATATAGAGACCTGTAGAAAGACCAGATCCCCCCAGTATTGTAGATCCTCTACTTAATCCTTGGACATGAGGACAAAAGAGATCAAGACACTCAGATTAAATCACTATTTGATATCTCTCGCTCTTTCTCTGCTTCTCTCCACCTCTCTCTCTCTCTCTCTCTTCCTCTCTCTTTCTCTGTCTCACCTCTCTCTCTCTCTCTCTCAAGGTGGACCCCTCCTTCACTCCTGGCTGGCTATATTGTGAGCGTCTGTTTCCTCTGGGTTCCCCTCAGTGTGCTGTTAGCCTCCCTCTGCCTCTACACAGATACACGTGTGATTTCTGTCTGAGTGTCTCCGTATGGCTGTCCTTTATAGGCGGTGGGAGGGCCTGCTGCTCCGCTCTACTCTACTCCCCCCTCTGCTCTATGTAGGCGGTGGGAGGGCCTGCTGCTCTGCTCTGCTCTACTCCCCCCTCTGCTCTATAGAAATCTCAGAGATAGAGTTAGACTCTCTCAGTGTCTGGGCTGGACAGGGGTTGGACTGGGGTTGGGGTTGGACTGGGGCTGGGGTTGGACTGGGGCTGGGAAGATGAAAAGAAACGTGGTCTGTATGATGATGAAAACAAATACATGTGATAGACAGTCACTGAACGCCGGATGGTAAGGTCCACTACTTTATGCTCTCTCTCTCTCTCTCTCTCTCTCTCTCTCTCTCCTCTCCTCTCCTCTCCTCTCCTCTCCTCTCTTCTCTCTCTCTCTCTCTCTCTCCTCTCCTTCTCCACTTCACCATCTACACAGAAGCCTATTGATTTCATGTCAACTGTTTCACACCTCTCGTTCTCAAATAGCACAACAACACAGTTCTGGACTATTGTCTTCATCTCAGCGTTCTACGGTATGAGAAAGCACTGCCTTGACTGATTTGACTAGCGTGGCACTAACGTGAGGTTAGGGCAACACGAGACGGCTGTTGAAAGGTAATATCACAAATGTATAATTTGTCAAGTTACACAATGTTTCAGTCAACCTTCATCTTTCTTATTTATTCATAATATTTATTCTGTGAAATTGACAGCGGAAAAGTAGCCAACAGTCAGCGCCATGGTTGATTAACAGGAAGTGCTAGAGGCAATAAAGTTGGGAGGAGGAAGTGGACGGACGGGAGAATACTGCAGCCAGGTGGACCTGACAGAATGCCTATGCTACTATTACATAGACATGCAGTAGCAGGATTTTCCCTCCACTTTACATATCTCACAGGACCATGCAGGCAGCTCAACACAGTATTACTTTCACCATCCTAATCAACTGCTTCAGGGGAGAATTTTTTTTCTTCCTGAACAATAATCAGATATACTACAAAATGGTCCTAGATGCCAAGAAAATGTCAACAATATAGGAAATAATATACTGCTTTCCATGGCAACATTTGCACATTGCAAAATATGGCCACATTTCAATTGCAAAATTACATTTATAAATTAATTGAGTAAGTGAAAATAGCTAAAAAAATTGTACAACAGACACGGCTTCCTTTTCTTGCTACATCCTCAGCTGACATGTCCTTCTATGTGTTCTGTTCATTGGTATAACATCTCAACATGAATTCATTACTTAATATCTAGTGTCACTGATGAGGTACACATCTATAACATGTCACTGATGAGGGACACATCTTTAACATGTCACTGATGAGGGACACATCTTTAAACATGTCACTGATGAGGTACACATCTATAACATGTCACTGATGAGGGACACATCTTTAACATGTCACTGATGAGGGACACATCTTTAACATGTCACTGATGAGGTACGCATCTTTAAACGTGTCACTGATGAGGGACAAATCTTTAAACATGTCACTGATGAGGGACACATCTTTAACATGTCACTGATGAGGGACACATCTTTAAACGTGTCACTGATGAGGTACACATCTTTAAACGTGTCACTGATGAGGTACACATGTTTAAACATGTCACTGATGAGGGACACATCTTTAAACCTGTCACTGATGAGGTACACATCTTTAAACCTGTCACTGATGAGGTACACATCTTTAAACGTGTCACTGATGAGGGACACATCTATAACATGTCACTGATAAGGGACACATCTATAAACGTGTCACTGATGAGGGACACATCTTTAACATGTCACTGATGAGGGACACATCTATGAACGTGTCACTGATGAGGGACACATCTTTAACATGTCACTGATGAGGGACACATCTATAAACGTGTCACTGATGAGGGACACATCTTTAAACATGTCACTGATGAGGGACACATCTTTAACATGTCACTGATGAGGGACACATCTTTAACATGTCACTGATGAGGGACACATCTATAAACGTGTCACTGATGAGGGACACATCTTTAACCCTGTCACTGATGAGGGACACATCTTTAAACATGTCACTGATGAGGAACACATCTTTAAACATGTCACTGATGAGGGACACATCTTTAACACTGTCAATGATGAGGAACACATCTTTAAACATGTCACTGATGAGGGACACATCTTTAACCCTGTCACTGATGAGGGACACATCTTTAAACATGTCACTGATGAGGGACACATCTTTAAACTCCCTCCTCAGTTCCTAAATATTATTAATGACACCCTTCCCCTGCCTCCCTCCCTCCCCTGGTCTACCCAGCCTCCCTCCCTCCTCCTGGTCTACCCAGCTTCCCTCCCTTCCCCTGGTCTACCCAGCTTCCCTCCCTTCCCCTGGACTACCCAGCCTCCCTCCCTTCCCCTGGACTACCCAGCCTCCCTCCCTTCCCCTGGTCTACCCAGCCTCCCTCCCTTCCCCTGGTCTACCCAGCCTCCCTCCCTTTCCCTGGTCTACCCAGCCTTCCTCCCTTCTCCTGGTCTACCCAGCCTCCCTCCCTTTCCCTGGTCTACCCAGCCTTCCTCCCTTCCCCTGGTCTACCCAGCCTCTCTCCCTTCCCCTGGACTACCCAGCCTCCCTCCCTCCCCCTGGACTACCCAGCCTCCCTCCCTTCCCCTGGTCTACCGAGCCTCCCTCCCTTCCCCTGGACTACCCAGCCTCCCTCCCTTCCCCTGGTCTACCCAGCCTCCCTCCCTTCCCCTGGTCTACCCAGTCTCCCTCCCTTCCCCTGGTCTACCCAGCCTCCCTCCCTTCCCCTGGACTACCCAGCCTTCCTCCCTTCCCCTGGTCTACCCAGCCTCCCTCCCTTCCCCTGGTCTACCCAGCCTCCCTCCCTTCCCCTGGACTACCCAGCCTCCCTCCCTCCCCCTGGTCTACCCAGCCTCCCTCCCTTCCCCTGGTCTACCCAGCCTCCCTCCCTTCCCCTGGACTACCCAGCCTCCCTCCCTCCCCCTGGACTACCCACTCTGCCTCCCTTCCACCCTCAGTCCCAATCCTACTGAACTCTTCTGACATGGGTCAGGGACCTGTCAAAATTTGGAAACTGTTCTGGGAGCAGTACCGCAGACGGCTCGATTGGGCCATTAAGGCGTCTGTCTGCTGTCCGGAGTGATGAGTGACGTGTGTGTGTGTGTGTGTGTGTGTGTGTGTGTGTGTGTGTGTGTGTGTGTGTCTGGAAGCTAGGATGTTGCTGGGGACAGTCCAGGAGCCCGGTCTGCCACACTCCACTCAACCGGTCTTGAAGTGATGCAGGCTCAACAGCTGAGAGAGATAGAGAGAGATAGAGAGAGAGAGAGAGAGAGAGAGAGAGATAGAGAGAGATAGAGAGAGAGATAGAGAGAGAGATGCTTGCTTCCTGCACAACTAAGGGAGTTCACACAACTGGAAGACATCAAATTGACTTTTGAGTTTTCCATTAATTTCCTCTTTTATGACAACGTTTCTCACAGATACATTTTCAATTGAATAAGTTCAAAAACAATTGAATGAATGTATTTCTTATTCCTCAAGTTAATATCCTTCAGAATATAAAAAAGAACAAAATACTGTGTCCATGAACTGTGTGGGCTTATTTATATCTGGTGTGTATACAGAATATACAGTATCTCCATTTCAAGGCTGTGAAAGACCCATTACAAAAGACGTCAAGATATTTGTATGGTTTTTTCCTAACTCTTAGAGGCTGGTGTAGCAGCACGCACGGTAGGTGACACAGTACCGGAGAGAATATCATGCCAGATGTCATCGCTTGTGAATGGTTTCAGGAAACAAAGCGTATGTCAGAGGAAGTGGTAGAGAAATGATTTGGCAGCCTCACACTCCTCTCTCTCTCTTAGATGCTTGCTGGTAATTGGGTTTTTGTGGCCATGCCGTTTCTTCCAACGTCCTTTTCTATTTTGTAATGAAGGATGAAGTCAGTCTCCCCTTTAAATTCCATGCCGTAATCTCCAACGTCTTCAGATGCCAAGGAATTCGGATCACTGGAGCTGCTGTGGAATGGAAAACTGAAGTGCTGATCTGACTGGGAGGCAGCCAGGGACCTGATTGTATTTGCCAGCCACCTCCGTTCTGACAGCACCTACTGAGAATTTCATGTATTGATTCTAAAGACGTGGCACCAAAATCATTATCACCTCGGACGGAGAGGGGAGTTCTGACTCATATTGACTGTACAGTAGAATTTTCCTAGACTTGCCAATCCAGGAACAAATGCTCTCCAGTCAATGAATAAGGCTGAGGTAGCCACTGATAAACTGTTTAGACGATATCCTCTCCCTTCTGGCTTCACTGTCAGTATTATTAGAGCTCTTTCTGGCATGGAAACACAGTGCTGGTTCCTCTTCCTTCCCCCAGATCATTTCTGTAAGTGAGAAAGGGGTTCTCTGTCAACTTACCTAGGAACCGATTGAATATTTACACTTTATACCACTGTAACTTCTGATCGTCGTTGTCAATCACTGTTTCCTCCCGGGTGTCACATGGTGGATGAAAGGTTCAGTCCTAGGCTTTGTATACCATGATCTCAGGAGGAGATCTGATCTGAAATAAGTTCTGTTTTACTGACCCACAGAAAGCTGTGAGAAAGGCTCACGGCGGAGGGAGGGTGAGGGCCGACTCACGGCCCCTGGCTGTGTCTCATATGGCATTCTATTTACTAGTCCAACGATCTAACCACTAGGCTACCTGCCGCCCCTGGAGAGTGCTGTCCTGAGGGAGCCCTTCAGACAGCTTGTAAAGCCCCACTCCAGGGCAACACACCACTAGAACACAGCAAGCCCCACTCCAGGGCCACGCTCCACTAGAACATAGCAAGCCCCACTCCAGGGCCACACACCACTAGAACACAGCAAGCCCCACTCCAGGGCCATGCACCACTAGAACATAGCAAGCCCCACTCCAGGGTCACGCACCACTAGAACATAGCAAGCCCCACTCCAGGGCCACGCACCACTAGAACATAGCAAGCCCCACTCCAGGGCCACGCACCACTAGAACATAGCAAGCCCCACTCCAGGGCCACGCACCACTAGAACATAGCAAGCCCCACTCCAGGGCCACGCACCACTAGAACATAGCAAGCCCCACTCCAGGGCCACGCATCACTAGAACATAGCAAGCCCCACTCCAGGGCCACGCACCACTAGAACATAGCAAGCCCCACTCCAGGGCCACGCACCACTAGAACACAGCAAGCCCCACTCCAGGGCCATACACCACTAGAACACAGCAAGCCCCACTCCAGGGCCATGCCCACTAGAACACAGCAAGCCCCACTCCAGGGCCATGCCCACTAGAACACAGCAAGCCCCACTCCAGGGCCACGCATCACTAGACCATAGCAAGCCCCACTCCAGGGCCACGCACCACTAGAACATAGCAAGCCCCACTCCAGGGCCACGCACCACTAGAACACAGCAAGCCACACTCCAGGGCCACGCATCACTAGAACATAGCAAGCCCCACTCCAGGGCCATACACCACTAGAACACAGCAAGCCCCACTCCAGGGCCATGCACCACTAGAACATAGCAAGCCACACTCCAGGGCCATGCACCACTAGAACACAGCAAGCCCCAATGTCGTTCTAAGACACTATATAGATTTATCAACTGTGTTCAATTTCAAAGAGCTATGTTTTTTTTATCCTTTCTGCCCAATGACCATGCATGCAAAACACACACAGACACAGACACAGACACAGACACACACACACACACACACACACACACACACACACACACACACACACACACACACACACACACACACACACACACACACACACACACACACACACGTATAACACATGCAAGATTTAATAGCACATTTGTTCGGGGAAAGAGACCAGATGCCTGTGACAAGTTCAGCTTCACATCCATGGTCATGTGACAATGCTGCCTGTTCACTTGTTCAAAGCTAGATAAGGTAGGGGGATTTTATAGAAACTAGTCACAGATGTCAATCTGGTGTTGCAGGTATGAGGCATAATGTGTTGCAGCTTGATGTTTGAAGACTTGAGCCTAAATGACTCATTGGTTGTACTGTGCCCTTTCAGTTTTATGCCTTGTGTAATGAGTTTATAATGAGCTTGACTTAACTATGTGCACTGATAGGACCGACCGACCGACCATCTGACCTGCTCGAGCTCATAGGCAACCAAAGGCCTGTTTTTGTCTGTGGCAACTCAAACACCCTGCTGGGTTATTACAGTTGGAGGAGTTTGGAATACCAGCAACGTTTTATCAAACAGAGTTGGAAAGACCACCACATGCAATATTGTAGTCCTACTGTAATGTCAATGAGACACAAAGTATTTTAAGACCCTTTTCATTTCAAAAACTTTGAATAAACTACTTAATACTTTATTTTCATTCAAATTTCCCCATTTGTATTTGACATTATGCTCGTTTAAAGCTTTAGGTGGTTCAACTTCAGCAAAATATACATTTCTGTGGTGTTTTTATGATTTCAGAAAGATTCAAAACGTTTCCAGTGATAAAAAATAACGTAATAATTGCAATGTTTCCACCAATATGTCCCATAGGTCTTAAACTTGGTCCAAAAAGTTGTTGCTTAAGAATGTTATTTTCCACATGGACACGTGGGTACGATAGGCTACCAGCGGTTAGGTTGGAGATCATTTCATTTTCTCGTATTGTGTTCATAATTGTTCTGTGTTTGTAGATACACAAACATGCCTCTCTCTCAGTAACAGACAATTAGCTGAAAATACACTTGCAACCTTCCTAATTATGAAATCCCTACACTGAGATGAACTGCAGCTACATATCATCAAATCTATTTTTTTTCTGTAATTCTGAAAAGATATCGTCTGACATAATGTGCAGCTGACTTGGACCTAAACCTCCCAGCCTGATGGCTGTTGCCAACAACACATCAGTCTGTAAAATGTATATAGGTTCAGACATTTTGTGAAATAGCACAGTTACAAATAGAAATGAAACTGGATGGACATCAGAAATAGAGGAAGGACTAAAAACAAACTATTGTAAAATATATTGTGTCTGTAAAATGTGTATAATATGTATAAACTGAAGGTAGAAGACTAAGTGATATTGTTTATTAGTTTACTCCAATTGGGGGAGGGGTTGTAGGGTTTGCAGGGAATAATTGGATCGAGGCAGCAGGCAGGGCACTCTCGTGTCACCCCAGGTGATTGGCTACCAGGCTCACCCAGAGCCCCCTGTTGCTCACATGTTTTTGTTTTCACTGCATTCCCAGCATAAGGCGCTCGTAGATTCAGGCGCAGCTGGGAATTTTATTGACAGATCATTTGCCCATAGTTTAGGGATCCCCATTGTTCCTGTGGATTTGCCTTTCCCTGTGCATGCCCTAGATAGTCGACCATTAGGGTCAGGGCTAATTACGGAGGCCATCGCTCCACTGGGCATGGTTACGCAGGAGGGTCACAAGGATTATTGATTCTCCTGTGTTTCCTGTGGTGCTGGGCCTACCCTGGTTGGCCTGTCATGACCCCACTATTTCGTGGCAATAGAGGGCTCTCACAGGGTGGTCACAAAAGTGCTCGGGGAGGTGTTTAGGGGTTTCCGTTGGTGCTACTATGGTGGAAAGTCCAGACCAGGTCTCCACCGTGCGCATCCCCTCTGAATATGCTGATTTGGCTCCCGCCTTCTGTAAGAAGAAGGCGACTCAATTACCACCCCATCGACGGGGGGATTGTGTGCGATGAATCTCCTGGTAGACGCAGCACTTCCCAGGAGTCACGTGTATCCCCTGTCGCAAGAGGAGACGGCGGCTATGGAAACATATGTCTCCGAATCTCTGGGGCAGGGCTCCTCCACTTCACCTGCCTCTTCAAGTTTATTTTTTGTGAAGAAGGATGGAGGTCTGTTCCCGTGTATTGACTATCGAGGCATCAACCAAATCACTGTGAGGTACAGTTACCCGCTGCCTCTCATAGCAAGTGTGACAGAGTCATTGCATGGGGCGCGCTTTTTCACAAAATTAGATCTCAGGAGCGCTTACAACCTGGTGCGTATCCGGGAGGGGGACGAGTGGAAGACGGCATTTAGTACCACCTCAGGGCACTGTGAGTACCTCGTCATGCCGTACGGGTTGATGAATACTCCATCAGCCTTCCAATCCTTTGTAGACAAGATTTTACGGGACCTGCACGGGCAGGGTGTAGTGGTGTATATCGCCAACATTCTGATATACTCCGCTACACAGGCCGAGCATGTGTCCCTGGTGCGCAATGTGCTTGGTCGACTGTTGGAGCATGACCTGTACGTCAAGGCTGAGAAATGCCTGTTTTTTCAACAGTCCGTCTCCTTCCCAGGGTACTGCCTTTCCACTTCAGGGGTGGAAATGGAGAGTGACCGCATTTCAGCAGTGCCTAATTGACCGACTCCCACCACGATTTTTAGGATTTGCCAAATACTACCGGATAAAGGAAGTTTATCCGGGGTTTTGGTCAGGTAGCGGCTCCCATTACCTCACTGCTGAAGGGGGGACCGGTGCGTTTGCATTGGTCGGCTGGGGCGGACAGGGCTTTTGGTCACCTGAAGGCTCTGTTTACCTTGGCTCCGGTGCTGGCTCATCCGGATCCCTCTTTGGCGTTCATAGTGGAGGTGGACGCGTCCGAGGCTGGGATAGGAGCCGTGCTCTCTCAGCGCTCCGGTACGCCACCAAAGCTCCGCCCCTGTGCCTTCTTTTCGAAGAAGCTCAGCCTGGCGATGCGAAACTATGACGTGGGGGACCCTGGAGCTGTTGGCTGTCATCAAGGCCTTGAAGGTGTGGAGACATTGGCTTGAGGGGGCTAAACACCCTTTTCTCATCTGGACCGACCACCGCAATCTGGAGTACATCCTGGCGGCGTGGAGACTGAACCCTCGCCAGGCAAGGTGGGCCATGTTCTTTACCTGTGTTGTTTTCACCCTGTCCTACAGACCAGGTTCCCAGAACACTAAGGCAGACACACTGTCCCGGATGTATGACACAGAGGAGCGGCCCATGGATCCCACTCCCATACTCCCGGCCTCTTGCCTGGTGGCACCGGTGGTGTGGGAGCTGGACGCGGACATCGAGTAGGCGTTACGTATTGAGCCCACTCCCCCCCAATGTCCAGCTGGGTGTCTGTACGTCCCGTCTGCTGTCCGCGACCGTTTGATCTATTGGGCCCATACGTCACCCTCCTCTGGTCATCTGGGCATCGGTCGGACAGTGCGCTGTCTTAGTGGGAAGTACTGGTGATCCACTTTAGCTAAGGACGTGAGGGTTTATATCTCCTCCTGCTCGGTGTGCACCCAGTGCAAGGTCCCTAGGCACTCAGAGGGAAGTTACAACCCTTACCCGTTCCACAACGGCCGTGGTCGCCTCCCTTTGCCCGGTCTCCCTACAGACTGTGGAGGCCCTGTTTACACACGTCTTCCAGCACTACGGGGTGCTTGAAGACATAGATCTGATCGAGGTCCCCAGTTCACGTCAAAGGTCTGGAGGGCGTTCATGGAACGTCTGGGGGTCTCGGTCAGCCTTACCTCGGGATTCGAGGCGTCGGGCGAGGGACCTTCAGTACCTCGTGGAGTGGGAGGGGTACGGTCCGGAGGAGAGATGCTGGGAGCCGGTGGAGGACGTATTGGACCCCTCGATGCTGCGGGAGTTCCACCGTCTCTATCCGGATCACCTGGTGCGTAGATCTGGCACAGGACTTACCAGGCTGGGCAGACGCACCGGAGAGACAGTGCGCAGAGCCGGCGCAGGATATCCCGGGCCGAAGAGATGCACCGGAGACCAGGAGCGCTGAGCCGGCACAATCCGTCCTGGCTGAATGCCCACTCTAGCATGGCAGATGCGGGGAGCTGGCACAGAGCGCACCGGGCTGTGGATGCGTACCGGAGACACAGTACGTGTAACCGCAAAGCATGGTGCCTGAAGGGTCACATGCTCCTCAAAGCGACTGTCTTGCTCCAGACTCCAACCCCTCCAAACTCTTTCGTCCCTCTCCACTGCCAATCACTCCTCGCTCAAACGGTCCAATAATTCCTCCTCGGTCTCGAACTTACCCCTCAGCACCGACGCCCAGGTCATCTGTCCCCCCCAAGATGTTTTGTTGGGGCTGCCTCTCGGGTTTCCGTTGTGTCCTGTCCTCCTGACCACGCTGCTTGGTTCGTTTGTGGTGGGATCTTCTGTTACGTCCGTTGTTGGAATGAGACCAAGGTGCAGTGTGGTAAGCATACGTCTTTCTTTATTTTGATGAACACCCAAAAAACAACAAAAGATAAACGAACGTAAAGTTCTGCAGGATATACAGCAACTAATAAAATCAAGATCCCACAACTGAAGGTGGGAAAAAAGGCTGCCTAAGTATGATCCCCAATCAGAGACAACGATAAACACCTGCCTCTGATTGGGAACCATACCAGGCCAACAAAGAAATAGAAACCTAGATTTGCCCACCCAAGTCACACCCTGACCTAACCAAATAGAGAATAGAAAAAGGCTCTCTAAGGTCAGGGCGTGACAAGGTTAGAATAAAATAAACACTGGGGGAGAGAAGTTTACAACTCAGAACCATATAGTTCTTGATCAAATATTTCATTTTTTGTGTGTGCTGAGGAATTCCAAAATATTTTAATTCTTGCTGAAGCCTTTGTTAAAGCTGTTGCTTGGACAGTTTATAGGTGGAGAGGGGAGATGCATTGAGTTTCCGCAATTTTGAATGTTTATTAAGTAGTAATTATTGCTCACAGCAACATATTCCATGCAGTAGTCTACTTCTCTATGAACACGACATAGCCATCTGAATGATCTTTCTCACCACTCTTAAGTATTGCTGTGCAGATCAAGTCATTCATATGCTGTGCCTTCGTTTTCTATCCTTCTTCTAGGTCATCTGGGTTAAATAGTTAACAGTGAATGAACGGCTTGCATCGTCTTTCTATCAGAAGACACACGGACTACAGTCGCATAACGTGTCATTTTCAGCTATAGAGGTTACAGATTATTTCTATGATGTGTTCTGAAGTGTAGCTGCTGTTGTAACATAACTGATCTGATCCAGCATGAGTACCAGAGGACTACATCACATTGTTGGGTGTTTGGAAGGCCTGTTAGTTTCTGAACAGGCTCAGAGGACTCCATCACATTGTACTGTGTTTGGAAGGCCTGTTAGTTTCTGAACAGGCTCAGAGGACTCCATCACATTGTACTGTGTTTGGAAGGCCTGTTTGTTCCTGAACTGGCTCAGAGGACTCCATCACATTGTACTGTGTTTGGAAGGCCTGTTAGTTTCTGAACAGGCTCAGAGGACTCCATCACATTGTACTGTGTTTGGAAGGCCTGTTAGTTTCTGAACAGGCTCAGAGGACTACATCACATAATACTGTGTTTGGAAGGCCTGTTAGTTTCTGAACAGGCTCAGAGGACTCCATCACATAATACTTTGTTTGGAAGGCCTGTTAGTTTCTGAACAGGCTCAGAGGACTCCATCACATTGTAGGGTGTTTGGAAGGCCTGTTAGTTTCTGAACTGGCTCAGAGGACTCCATCACATTGTACTGTGTTTGGAAGGCCTGTTTGTTTCTGAACAGGCTCAGAGGACTACATCACATAATACTGTGTTTGGAAGGCCTGTTAGTTTCTGAACAGGCTCAGAGGACTCCATCACATTGTACTGTGTTTGGAAGGCCTGTTAGTTTCTGAACAGGCTCAGAGGACTCCATCACATTGTACTGTGTTTGGAAGGCCTGTTTGTTTCTGAACTGGCTCAGAGGACTCCATCACATTGTAGGGTGTTTGGAAGGCCTGTTTGTTTCTGAACAGGCTCAGAGGACTCCATCACATTGTAGGGTGTTTGGAAGGCCTGTTTGTTTCTGAACAGGCTCAGAGGTCTACATCACATAATACTGTGTTTGGAAGGCCTGTTAGTTTCTGAACTGGCTCAGAGGACTCCATCACATTATACTGTGTTCGGAAGGCCTGTTTGTTCCTGAACTGGCTCAGAGGACTCCATCACATTGTATTGTGTTTGGAAGGCCTGTTTGTTCCTGAACTGGCTCAGAGGACTCCATCACATTGTACTGTGTTTGGAAGGCCTGTTTGTTCCTGAACTGGCTCAGAGGACTCCATCACATTGTACTGTGTTTGGAAGGCCTGTTTGTTCCTGAACTGGCTCAGAGGACTCCATCACATTGTATTGTGTTTGGAAGGCCTGTTTGTTCCTGAACTGGCTCAGAGGACTCCATCACATTGTACTGTGTTTGGAAGGCCTGTTAGTTTCTGAACAGGCTCAGAGGACTCCATCACATTGTAGGGTGTTTGGAAGGCCTGTTTGTTTCTGAACAGGCTCAGAGGTCTACATCACATAATACTGTGTTTGGAAGGCCTGTTAGTTTCTGAACTGGCTCAGAGGACTCCATCACATTATACTGTGTTCGGAAGGCCTGTTTGTTCCTGAACTGGCTCAGAGGACTCCATCACATTGTATTGTGTTTGGAAGGCCTGTTTGTTCCTGAACTGGCTCAGAGGACTCCATCACATTGTACTGTGTTTGGAAGGCCTGTTTGTTCCTGAACTGGCTCAGAGGACTCCATCACATTGTACTGTGTTTGGAAGGCCTGTTTGTTCCTGAACTGGCTCAGAGGACTCCATCACATTGTATTGTGTTTGGAAGGCCTGTTTGTTCCTGAACTGGCTCAGAGGACTCCATCACATTGTACTGTGTTTGGAAGGCCTGTTAGTTTCTGAACAGGCTCAGAGGACTCCATCACATTGTAGGGTGTTTGGAAGGCCTGTTAGTTTCTGAACTGGCTCAGAGGACTCCATCACATTATTCTGTGTTCGGAAGGCCTGTTTGTTCCTGAACTGGCTCAGAGGACTCCATCACATTGTATTGTGTTTGGAAGGCCTGTTTGTTCCTGAACTGGCTCAGAGGACTCCATCACATTGTACTGTGTTTGGAAGGCCTGTTTGTTCCTGAACTGGCTCAGAGGACTCCATCACATTGTACTGTGTTTGGAAGGCCTGTTTGTTCCTGAACTGGCTCAGAGGACTCCATCACATTGTATTGTGTTTGGAAGGCCTGTTTGTTCCTGAACTGGCTCAGAGGACTCCATCACATTGTATTGTGTTTGGAAGGCCTGTTTGTTCCTGAACTGGCTCAGATGACAGATGACAACAGCACATAGTGGCTGTGTGGCACCCTATTCCCTATTTAGTGCACTACTTTTGACCAAGTCATGCACTATATAGAGAATGTGGTATCATTTGGCACGCATCCTAAATAAGTAGGATGAAACTGGAAGAAAAAAGTTATTAATATGTTGATATAAAAGAAACACTGGTCCACTTCACAAGGTCGCAACTTTCCTCAAATTCCCTGGTTTTCTAGAAAACCCATTTGGAAAATTTCCAGAATCAGGAGGGAATAGGAAATACTTTTGGAAACGTTACCCGATTTTTTGCAACCCTAACAAAGGCTTGACTTTGTGTGATTTGACTTGAACTAGTTAATTCACAAGTAAAAGATGGAGTGCTCTCCACTTGGGCCACTTATCAAAGGCAACTATAGACTTCTGTCCAGACGACATGCTTAGTTTCATACACCGCAGCCGATTTGGACTTGACAGGACAGCCCTGTTCCAACGTATGAAATGTACTACTGCCACTTTTGTCTACATAGCTCATAAAGTGCAACCACACATGCAAGGACAATGAGACCCGTTGTGAAAAGTAAGATGTTCGTAGAGGCCTCTGCCAATAGAAACAACAGTTGAGAGAAAAACAGTAGAAGGTTGTAAAAAGACATTCCCTCCCTCCGTGGTAAATCCATCCTTTCCTTGCTTCTCATGGTTTGTGTCAAAGGGCTGTTCAACAAACAATAACATGGTGATAAGGAGTTATATACTTGACCTGCTGCTCTTTCCCCTTTGAAAAATAAAGTCAGATTAGCATGTTTTGATACTAGTAAGCATCCAAAATGGCACCCTATTCCCTATGTAGTGTAGTACTTTTGACCCGAGCCCATAGGGAAACAGGGTGCCATTTGGGACACAGAGAGTATAATCAAGTCATTGTTAATGTGATAAACTGCTTGAAGGAAGCTCAATAAGACTATGCTGCGTTCACTATGAGGGAAACTTCTAGTGACGTAAACCTATAGGTCTACAGTACTGTACATTATATACAATGGGTTTTATAAAGGTACTTAATGGACGTTCAACATAGTATGCTTTGACAAGTTTAGAGTTGAGAAATGGCATTTTCAGTCCCCTCAGACATTCAAGCAGTGTGAGCATATTCAGATATTCTATAGAGAAAACCAGAGGTTGTAAAAATACAGATATACCTACTTTTGGGCTGAAGCTCCATTATAACTTCACTACCTTGACATTGGTGTCTGTGTA
Organism: Oncorhynchus mykiss; assembly: GCF_057628025.1. NCBI lineage: Eukaryota > Metazoa > Chordata > Actinopteri > Salmoniformes > Salmonidae > Oncorhynchus > Oncorhynchus mykiss. The sequence goes on from NC_143023.1 coordinate 10,646,295, forward strand.
AAAACAGGATGTGGTAGGTGAGCTCTCACCTAGATGAGCATGTTTAATCTGGGCAAGAGATGGATGTGGTCACTAACTTTATATTATATGAGCTACTGACTTACTGGACCTGCTATTACACAAGGCTTTCGCTCTGACTGAGGGCACCATTCTGGAATAATACTGTTGACTTGAACTACCGGTTCATGTTTGATTGACTGATTAAGTTTATTAGATAATTAAAAGTAGAAGGCCGCTCAAGGAGGCAACATTACACATGGAGACAACATTACACATGGAGACAACATTACACATGGAGACAACATTACACATGGAGACAACATTACACATGGAGACAACATTACACATGGAGACAACATTATAAACGTAAAAGACTATTAAGGATAAAACACAATAAAGACTGTTCGCTTTCTAAACTACACCTTTTGAACCATTATCCAGTTGTCATGACGCCCAGGCTCGTAATCACTCACACCCCACTGTTACCATGTCTCTGACAGGGATTCAAACCTGGGTCTCCTGCTCTCTGCAAGTCTGTGTTAGCACGCTGAGCTAAAGCCTTTAGCTCGGGGAGCCAACAGATATATTTTCAGGCAAGGTTATTACTCATAACATAAGCGTGGTTCCGAACCTCTGTTATACTTGCACTGTTAAAGAGAGGGATCTCTTTCCTCCCCTTTATCGCCATGCTCCACTCCTCTCATCTAAAATAAAATGAAAACGCTCTGATTTATTCTCCCCCAAAACCTTCCTTCTCTGGTCGTCTGGCGTTCCCCACCACAGCTGTGGAGTCCCCCTGGGCCCATAAATCTGAGCCCCTAAATCCTTACCTGGACCCAGTTCAGAAAGCATTCTCACTTCAGGAAGCTGGGGGGCGATCCGATCCCTAAGCTAGCCTTCAACCATATCGTACTGATATATAAAAAAAATATATCCCCTTGTTTTTCATGCAACAGAACAGACAGAATGTCTTCCAGTCCAAAGTAGACAAAGCTGCTAAATGCGTTGGTTTCGTTCTTCCTTATCTGTGCATTATGCTATTTGTTGTTGTAGCTGATCAGGTTAATGATGGGCTGGCCCGTATGGAGCAGAAACATCCAGGTCTTATTGCTCTCTGTCTCTGTCTCTGTCTCTGTCTCTCTCTCTCTCTCTCTCTGCCTCATGATTCTCAATGTTCTGTGTGTGGAGGAGCTGGATGGGAGGGAGGGGTAATGACGGCCCTCTGTTTATTTGTCTGGTTTTATTGCTCAGCCAGAGCATGGCAAGGACGCTGTCAGTCAAACGTTATTGCTGCTCAGCGGCTCTGCAGTGGATCATCCACAGACAGTGAAATAGTGGAAGTGGTTATGGGACTCTGCTCACCTGTTATTGAAAAGTCAGAGATTGGAAATTGGCCATGGATTTTCTATTGATTGGATCCCCCCAAAAATAATGTTTTTTTTTTTTTTTTTTTGCCGTGAATCAATCTGTGTGAAACTGCATCGTGTGTACAGCAACAAGCCCGCTCTCACATCTGGTCATCAGTTCTCACAGGATAGACTTAGTGATACCAGACCTGCTGTTATCGGAGCACTGGGAAGAGGCCTGTTGCAGTCATTCACACTTACTTATTCTAAGTAAGTCATGACATAGGCTCCACTTCAGTGGCCGTAACAGTGGCTTGCAGAAAACTTCTCAACCCTGCTGTCTCCTCATTCTCCTCCCGTTGTCCTTCCTCAACACTTCTCAACCCTGCTGTCTCCTCATTCTCCTCCCGTCGTCCTTCCTCAACACTTCTCAATCCTGCTGTCTCCTCATTCTCCTCCCCTGTCATCCTTCCTCAACACTTCTCAACCCTGCTGTCTCCTCATTCTCCTCCAGTCGTCCTTCCTCAACACTTCTCAACCCTGCTGTCTCCTCATTCTCCTCCCCTTGCATTTCATCCTTCCTCAACACTTCTCAACCCTGCTGTCTCCTCATTCTCTTCCCCTGTCATCCTTCCTCAACACTTCTCAACCCTGCTGTTTCCTCATTCTCCTCCCCTGTCATCCTTCCTCAACACTTCTCAATCCTGCTGTCTCCTCATTCTCCTCCCGTCGTCCTTCCTCAACACTTCTCAACCCTGCTGTCTCCTCATTCTCCTCCCCTGTCATCCTTCCTCAACACTTCTCAACCCTGCTGTCTCCTCATTCTCCTCCCCTGTCATCCTTCCTCAACACTTCTCAACCCTGCTGTCTCCTCATTCTCCTCCCCTTCCATTTCATCCTTCCTCAACACTTCTCAACCCTGCCGTCTCTTCATTCTCCTCCCCTGTCATCCTTCCTCAACACTTCTCAACCCTGATGTCTCCTCATTCTCCTCCCCTGTCATCCTTCCTCAACACTTCTCAACCCTGCTGTCTCCTCATTCTCCTCCCCTGTCATCCTTCCTCAACACTTCTCAACCCTGCTGTCTCCTCATTCTCCTCCCCTTCCATTTCATCCTTCCTCAACACTTCTCAACCCTGCCGTCTCTTCATTCTCCTCCCCTGTCATCCTTCCTCAACACTTCTCAACCCTGATGTCTCCTCATTCTGCTCCCCTGTCATCCTTGCTCAACACTTCTCAACCCTGCTGTCTCCTCATTCTCCTCCAGTCGTCCTTCCTCAACACTTCTCAACCCTGCTGTCTCCTCATTCTCCTCCCCTTCCATTTCATCCTTCCTCAACACTTCTCAACCCTGCCGTCTCTTCATTCTCCTCCCCTGTCATCCTTCCTCAGCACTTCTCAACCCTGATGTCTCCTCATTCTCCTCCCCTGTCATCCTTCCTCAACACTTCTCAACCCTGCTGTCTCCTCATTCTCCTCCAGTCGTCCTTCCTCAACACTTCTCAACCCTGCTGTCTCCTCATTCTCCTCCCATTGTCCTTCCTCAACACTTCTCAACCCTGCTGTCTCTTCATTCTCCTCCCGTCGTCCTTCCTCAACACTTCTCAACCCTGCTGTCTCCTCATTCTCCTCCCGTCGTCCTTCCTCAACACTTCTCAACCCTGCTGTCTCCTCATTCTCCTCCCCTGTCATCCTTCCTCAACACTTCTCAACCCTGCCGTCTCTTCATTCTCCTCCCCTGTCATCCTTCCTCAACACTTCTCAACCCTGATGTCTCCTCATTCTGCTCCCCTGTCATCCTTGCTCAACACTTCTCAACCCTGCTGTCTCCTCATTCTCCTCCAGTCGTCCTTCCTCAACACTTCTCAACCCTGCTGTCTCCTCATTCTCCTCCCCTTCCATTTCATCCTTCCTCAACACTTCTCAACCCTGCCGTCTCCTCATTCTCCTCCCCTGTCATCCTTCCTCAGCACTTCTCAACCCCGATGTCTCCTCATTCTCCTCCCCTGTCATCCTTCCTCAACACTTCTCAACCCTGCTGTCTCCTCATTCTCCTCCAGTCGTCCTTCCTCAACACTTCTCAACCCTGCTGTCTCCTCATTCTCCTCCCATTGTCCTTCCTCAACACTTCTCAACCCTGCTGTCTCTTCATTCTCCTCCCGTCGTCCTTCCTCAACACTTCTCAACCCTGCTGTCTCCTCATTCTCCTCCCGTCGTCCTTCCTCAACACTTCTCAACCCTGCTGTCTCCTCATTCTCCTCCCCTGTCATCCTTCCTCAACACTTCTCAACCCTGCTGTCTCTTCATTCTCCTCCCGTCGTCCTTCCTCAACACTTCTCAACCCTGCTGTCTCCTCATTCTCCTCCCGTCATCCTTCCTCAACACTTCTCAACCCTGCTGTCTCCTCATTCTCCTGCTGTCGTCCTTCCTCAACACTTCTCAACCCTGCTGTCTCCTCATTCTCCTCCCGTTCTCCTTCCTCAACACTTCTCAACCCTGCTGTCTCCTCATTCTCCTCCCCTTCCATTTCATCCTTCCTCAACACTTCTCAACCCTGCCGTCTCTTCATTCTCCTCCCCTGTCATCCTTCCTCAGCACTTCTCAACCCAGATGTCTCCTCATTCTCCTCCCCTGTCATCCTTCCTCAACACTTCTCAACCCTGCTGTCTCCTCATTCTCCTCCCCTGTCATCCTTCCTCAACACTTCTCAACCCTGCTGTCTCTTCATTCTCCTCCCGTCGTCCTTCCTCAACACTTCTCAACCCTGCTGTCTCCTCATTCTCCTCCCGTCATCCTTCCTCAACACTTCTTAACCCTGCTGTCTCCTCATTCTCCTGCCGTCGTCCTTCCTCAACACTTCTCAACCCTGCTGTCTCCTCATTCTCCTCCCGTCGTCCTTCCTCAACACTTCTCAACCCTGCTGTCTCCTCATTCTCCTCCCCTTCCATTTCATCCTTCCTCAACACTTCTCAACCCTGCCGTCTCTTCATTCTCTTCCCCTGTCATCCTTCCTCAGCACTTCTCAACCCTGATGTCTCCTCATTCTCCTCCCCTGTCATCCTTCCTCAACACTTCTCAACCCTGCTGTCTCGTCATTCTCCTCCAGTCGTCCTTCCTCAACACTTCTCAACCCTGCTGTCTCCTCATTCTCCTCCCATTGTCCTTCCTCAACACTTCTCAACCCTGATGTCTCTTCATTCTCCTCCCCTGTCATCCTTCCTCAACACTTCTCAACCCTGCTGTCTCCTCATTCTCCTCCAGTCGTCCTTCCTCAACACTTCTCAACCCTGCTGTCTCCTCATTCTCCTCCCATTGTCCTTCCTCAACACTTCTCAACCCTGCTGTCTCTTCATTCTCCTCCCGTCGTCCTTCCTCAACACTTCTCAACCCTGCTGTCTCCTCATTCTCCTCCCGTCGTCCTTCCTCAACACTTCTCAACCCTGCTGTCTCCTCATTCTCCTCCCCTGTCATCCTTCCTCAACACTTCTCAACCCTGCTGTCTCTTCATTCTCCTCCCGTCGTCCTTCCTCAACACTTCTCAACCCTGCTGTCACCTCATTCTCCTCCCGTCATCCTTCCTCAACACTTCTCAATCCTGCTGTCTCCTCATTCTCCTCCCGTCGTCCTTCCTCAACACTTCTCAACCCTGCTGTCTCCTCATTCTCCTCCCCTTCCATTTCATCCTTCCTCAACACTTCTCAACCCTGCCGTCTCTTCATTCTCCTCCCCTGTCATCCTTCCTCAACACTTCTCAACCCTGATGTCTCCTCATTCTCCTCCCCTGTCATCCTTCCTCAACACTTCTCAACCCTGCTGTCTCCTCATTCTCCTCCCCTGTCATCCTTGCTCAACACTTCTCAACCCTGCTGTCTCCTCATTCTCCTCCAGTCGTCCTTCCTCAACACTTCTCAACCCTGCTGTCTCCTCATTCTCCTCCCCTTCCATTTCATCCTTCCTCAACACTTCTCAACCCTGCCGTCTCTTCATTCTCCTCCCCTGTCATCCTTCCTCAGCACTTCTCAACCCTGATGTCTCCTCATTCTCCTCCCCTGTCATCCTTCCTCAACACTTCTCAACCCTGCTGTCTCCTCATTCTCCTCCCGTTCTCCTTCCTCAACACTTCTCAACCCTGCTGTCTCTTCATTCTCCTCCCGTCGTCCTTCCTCAACACTTCTCAACCCTGCTGTCTCCTCATTCTCCTCCCGTCGTCCTTCCTCAACACTTCTCAACCCTGCTGTCTCCTCATTCTCCTCCCCTGTCATCCTTCCTCAACACTTCTCAACCCTGCTGTCTCCTCATTCTCCTGCCGTCGTCCTTCCTCAACACTTCTCAACCCTGCTGTCTCTGTTTTGCTTTAAGATATTCTGACTTATTTCAAGCCTTTTTTAAGTTAAAATAAGGAAAAATCTGCCAGTGCACTAAGATCATTTGTTTTGTTAAGACATATTATTAAATATCTTGAAATAGGATCATTTATCATACCCCACTTGTATCAAGCCCTTTCTTGGGTTAAAATAAGCAAAATGATCTGCCAGTGTACTAAAATAATTTACATTAGATGTCAAGCCAATGCACACTGTAAAGCCCATGGAGAATAAGAGCACCCAGCTGCCCACTGCACTGAGGCTAGAAAACACTGTCAACACCGATAAATCCACTATAATTGAGAATTTCAATAAGCATTTTTCTACGCTTTTTCATTTTTCTATGCTTTCCACCTGGCTACCCCTGCCCCAGTCAACAGCCCTGACCATCCTACCGATTCTCGACTTCGGCGATGTCATTCACAAAATAGCCTCCAACACTCTACTCAACAATTTGGATACACAGTGCCATCTGTTTTGTCACCGAAGCCCCATATACTACCCACCACTGCGAACTGTACGCTCTCGTTGGCTGGCCCTCGCTTCATACTCGTCGCCAGACCCACTGGCTCCAGGTCATCTACAAGTCTTTGCTAGGTAAAGCCCCGCCTTATCTCAGCTCACTGGTCACCATAGCAGCACCCACCCGTAGCAAGCGCTCCAGCAGGTATATCTCACTGGTCACCATAGCAACACCCACCCACCCGTAGCAAGCGCTCCAGCAGGTATATCTCACTGGTCACCCCCAAAGCCAATTCTTCCTTTGGCTGCCTTTCCTTCCAGTTCTCTGCTGCCAATGACTGGAAAGAACTGTAAAAAACACTGAAGCTGGAGGCTCATATCTCCCTCACTAGCTTTAAGCACCAGCTGTCAGAGCAGCTCACAGATCACTGCACCTGTACATAGCCCATCTGTAAATAGCCCACCCTACTACCTCATCCCCATACTGTATTTATTTATCTTGCTCCTTTGCACCCCAGTATCTCTACTTGCAACTTCATTTTCTGCACATTCTACCATTCCAGTGTTTAATTGCTATATTGTAATTACTTCACCACCATGGTCTATTTATTGCCTTTACCTCCCTTATCCTACCTCATTTGCACATGCTGTATATTAACTTTTTTTCTACTGTATTATTGACTGTATGTTTGTTTTACTCCATGTGTAACTCTGTGTTGTTGTATGTGTTGAACTGCGTTGCTTTATCTTGGCCAGGTTGCAATTCTAAATGAGAACTTGTTCTCAACTAGCCTACCTGGTTAAATAAAGCTGAAAAAAATCAAATTAAAATTAAAATTAAAAGAGATGTTTAGGTAAAATCAACATATTTTGCAGTGAAGGCCAACATCCAACAAGCAGCAGTCTCTGGCTGGAGAAACACAAGCCTATATAACTCATTCTAACAGTTCTCTTTAGTGTCACCTGAAAGTCAAGAGGATTATGATGCATGCATAGGCTGATCGTATCACTTCAGCAAGTTATAGGTTCATCAATCTAATTCAAAAAGATTGAGGGGAGGGTGAAATAGGGGTTATAATATTGAAGTAGTAGCCAATACTACAGTACGGTAACTGCTATTTCAGTTGGACAGACAGTTCTGTGGTGGTGCTTGCCTCACATCTGAGCTTGGTAATAGGAGCCCGCCAAGCACATACCAATAATAAACTGACCACAGCAGCCTCTAGTAATGGAGGCTGGCATCCTTCATGAAAGGACAACAATGAAACAGTACATGTGTCTGTATTTTGGCATTAGACAAGCCTCCCTGAGCAGGCACATACCTGGACTGTTGAGTAACGGTCATAAAGAAGGGTCATTTTTCTGTTCAAGAATGAGGAAGTATGAATTATGGTATTTGGAGATTAAAACAGCAATTAAGGGATTCACTATCAAAACATTATGGCATGTGGGCTCTATATACATGTCACTAAGACGAGGGTAGACCAAACAAAACACATGAGCTCAGGGCAACAGGGCTGTAACACAGAGACTGATGTCAGGGTGGGCCACCATTGGAAGTTACATGTTATATGCTCAGATTAGCTGATTTACTAACTGGCAGGGGTCAGTGAGATGAGACAAAAAGAGAGGTGAACTCATATATCGCAAGTGTTGAGTAGACTGGAGAGAAATCAAAATCAAAGTTAGCAGCTGTTAAAACACAAAACTATTTCACCATGGTTAATAAGAGAAAGCCCACTAAGGTTGTAAAATAACATGTCATAAAAGTGTTTAAGTTGTCGTCCGTGTGCTTGGAGCTGTATGCAGGGCTGGTTGGATGGAGCCACTCTGGGATTGTAGATAAGATGACTTCTAGCCAAAGAGGGACATATTCAAATATCAGTTTGTTATAGGCAATTATTATTTTTTTTTTAAAGATTTCCAAATATAGTTATCAAATATGGTATATGATGAGCAAAATCAACATCATGCTTCCAGACTACTTTGGTGAGTCTATTTTGGTGAGTCTATTTTGGTGAGTCTATTTTGGCGAGTTCAGTATTTTGGTGAGTCTATTTTGGCGAGTTCTCTATTTTGGAGAGTTCACTATTTTGGAGAGTTCACTATTTAGCTGAGTCTATTTTGGTGAGTTCACAATTTTGTTGAGTCTGTTTTGGTGAGATCACTATTTTGTTGAGTCTGTTTTGGTGAGATCACTATTTTGTTGAGTCTGTTTTGGTGAGATCACTATTTTGATGAAGTTAGCCCATCACTTTGAGACACACCTGTGCTCTCATGCATTAGTTAATATGAGATGTGTTGTTTCACCAAGCCATGCCAGTGCAAAGGTACTTTTAGCCTCTGGCTGCTTGTAATTCATTATTGGGCCTGCTGAAAGGGTTGAACTGACTCTGACCCATCTATTTTGGGAGATTTGGCAATGAAATCAAAGTAAAACAGAGTAATACTACTACTACAGACCCTGAACGGGATTTTGAAGCAGGAGAATTGTTGAAGTTTACTTCAAGCTGTGATCCATTTGGACGTTATGTGTAATTTATTTCTCCCCATTCATTAAGTCCTGCTCCTGCCACCTGAAATTCTAGAGATGGCTTTCAGGTTCGCAGGTTTTGACGGTTCGTTTTAAGGTTAATTCTCTTACCACCTGTGCTGAGTCGTTCTAGAGCTTTACCACTGTTCTCTGTCTTCAAACTACATACTACAACAGTAGTTCTGGCCCTGACCAGAGATAATTAAAATGGCAGCCTATAGTCAACATAATAAATGATTGAAAACATTCAAATGAGTCATAATGTGTTTAGAATGCTCAATAGCTGTTTCACAGTGATTTAACAAGACAAGAGAAAGAGTTGACTATGGGTCACCCAGGATGAAGGGTATTATAATAGAGAGCCATTTGGGAGGCAACCCATTACAGTGATACTGCTTCTGCTCGGTTATGTCCCTGTGTGAACAGTGTGTTATAGATGACCTACAGAGGGGATGGACATGGACATGCTACAACAACAGCCGCTACACTGAGTCTACAAAACATTAAGAACCCCTGCTCTTTCCATGACGTAGACTGACCATGTGAATCCAGGTGAAAGCTATGATCCCTTATTAATGTCACCTGTTAAAATGACTTCAATCAGTGTAGATGAAGGGGAGGAGACAGGTTAAAGAAGGATTTTTAAGCCTTGAGACAATTGAGATATGGATTGTGTATGTGTGCCATTCAGAAGGTGAACGGGCAAGACAAAATATTGAAGTGCCTCTGAACGGGGTATGGTAGTAGGTGCCAGGTGCACCAGTTTGTGTGTGTCAAGAACTGCAACGGTCCTGGGTTTTTCATGCTCAACTTTCCTGTGTGTATCAAGAATGGTCCACCACCCAAAGGACATCCAGCCAACTTGACACAACTGTGGGAAGCATTGGAGTCAACATGGGCCAGCATGGAACCTTATAGAGTCCATGCCCCGTCAAATTGAGGCTGTTCTGAGGATAAATGGGTTGCAACTCAATTTTATGTATTTAATTTTTATTTCACCTTTACTTAACCAGGTCGGCTATTTGAGAACAAGTTCTCATTTCCAACTGCGACCTGACCCAGATAAAGCAAAGCAGTGTGACACATACAACAACACAGAGATTCACATAGAATAAACAAACGTACAGTCAATAATACAATAAAAAAAGTCTATATACAGTGTGTGCAAATGAGGTAAGATAAGGGAGGTAAAGGCAATAAATGGACCGTAGTGGCGAAGTAATTACAATTTAGCAATTAAACACTGGAGTGATAGATGTGCAGAAGATGAATGTACAAGTAGAGATACCGGGGTGCAAAGGAGTGCGTCCCATATGGCACCCTATTCCATAGTGCACTATTTTGGTACATAGCCTCTGCCTTCCCAGTACCAGGACTGGTTACCTTTGGGAGATGGAAAAAAAGTTACCAAAATAAAACAATAGAGCCATTCCCCCCCCTATTATATCATTCTTTACCAAAAATAAAACAATAGAGCCATTCGTCCCCTATTATATCATTCTTTACCAAAAATAAAACAATAGAGCCATTCCCCCCCCCCCCTATTATATCATACTTTACCAAAATAAAACAATTGAGCCATTCCCCCCCCCCCCTATTATATCATACTTTACCAAAATAAAACAATAGAGCCATTCCTCCGCCATTATATCATACTTTACCAAAATAAAACAATAGAGCCACCCCCCCCCCTATTATATCATACTTTACCAAAATAAAACAATAGAGCCACCCCCCCCCCCCTATTATATCATACTTTACCAAAATAAAACAATAGAGCCATTCCCCCCCCCCCCCCTAGTATATCATACTTTACCAAAATAAAACAATAGAGCCACCCCCCCCCCCTATTATATCATACTTTACCAAAATAAAACAATAGAGCCATTCCCCCCCCCCCCCTATTATATCATACTTTACCAAAATAAAACAATAGAGCCATTCCCCCCCCCCCCCCATTATATCATATTTTACCAAAAATAAAACAATAGAGCCATTCCCCCCCTATTAATTCATATTTTACCAAAAATAAAACAATAGAGCCATTCCCCCCCTATTAATTCATATTTTACCAAAAATAAAACAATAGAGCCATTCCCCCCCTATTAATTCATATTTTACCAAAAATAAAACAATAGAGCCATTCCCCCCCTATTAATTCATATTTTACCAAAAATAAAACAATAGAGCCATTCCACCCCTATTAATTCATATTTTACCAAAAATAAAACAATAGAGCCATTCCCCCCCTATTAATTCATATTTTACCAAAAATAAAACAATAGAGCCATTCCCCCCCTATTAATTCATATTTTACCAAAAATAAAACAATAGAGCCATTCCCCCCCTATTAATTCATATTTTACCAAAAATAAAACAATAGAGCCATTCCCCCCCTATTAATTCATATTTTACCAAAAATAAAACAATAGAGCCATTCCCCCCCTATTATATCATACTTTACCAAAATAAAACAATAGAGCCACCCCCCCCCCCCTATTATATCATACTTTACCAAAATAAAACAATAGAGCCATTCCCCCCCCCCCCTATTATATCATATTTTACCAAAAATAAAACAATAGAGCCATTCCCCCCCTATTAATTCATATTTTACCAAAAATAAAACAATAGAGCCATTCCCCCCCTATTAATTCATATTTTACCAAAAATAAAACAATAGAGCCATTCCCCCCCTATTAATTCATATTTTACCAAAAATAAAACAATAGAGCCATTCCCCCCCTATTAATTCATATTTTACCAAAAATAAAACAATAGAGCCATTCCCCCCCTATTAATTCATATTTTACCAAAAATAAAACAATAGAGCCATTCCCCCCCTATTAATTCATATTTTACCAAAAATAAAACAATAGAGCCATTCCCCCCCTATTAATTCATATTTTACCAAAAATAAAACAATAGAGCCATTCCCCCCCTATTAATTCATATTTTACCAAAAATAAAACAATAGAGCCATTCCCCCCCTATTAATTCATATTTTACCAAAAATAAAACAATAGAGCCATTCCCCCCCTATTATATCATACTTTACCAAAATAAAACAATAGAGCCACCCCCCCCCCTATTATATCATACTTTACCAAAATAAAACAATAGAGCCATCCCCCCCCCCCTATTATATCATATTTTACCAAAAATAAAACAATAGAGCCATTCCCCCCCTATTAATTCATATTTTACCAAAAATAAAACAATAGAGCCATTCCCCCCCTATTAATTCATATTTTACCAAAAATAAAACAATAGAGCCATTCCCCCCCTATTAATTCATATTTTACCAAAAATAAAACAATAGAGCCATTCCCCCCCTATTAAGTCATATTTTACCAAAAATAAAACAAGAGCCATTCCCCCCCTATTAATTCATATTTTACCAAAAATAAAACAATAGAGCCATTCCCCCCCTATTAATTCATATTTTACCAAAAATAAAACAATAGAGCCATTCCCCCCCTATTAATTCATACTTTACCAAAATAAAACAATAGAGCCATTCCCCCCCTATTAATTCATATTTTACCAAAAATAAAACAATAGAGCCATTCCCCCCCTATTAATTCATATTTTACCAAAAATAAAACAATAGAGCCATTCCCCCCCTATTAATTCATACTTTACCAAAATAAAACAATAGAGCCATTCCCCCCCTATTAATTCATACTTTACCAAAATAAAACAATAGAGCCATTCCCCCCCTATTAATTCATACTTTACCAAAATAAAACAATAGAGCCATTCCCCCCCTATTAATTCATACTTTACCAAAATAAAACAATAGAGCCATTCCCCCCCTATTAATTCATATTTTACCAAAAATAAAACAATAGAGCCATTCCCCCCCTATTAATTCATATTTTACCAAAAATAAAACAATAGAGCCATTCCCCCCCTATTAATTCATATTTTACCAAAAATAAAACAATAGAGCCATTCCCCCCCTATTAATTCATATTTTACCAAAAATAAAACAATAGAGCCATTCCCCCCCTATTAATTCATATTTTACCAAAAATAAAACAATAGAGCCATTCCCCCCCTATTAATTCATATTTTACCAAAAATAAAACAATAGAGCCATTCCCCCCCTATTATATCATACTTTACCAAAATAAAACAATAGAGCCACCCCCCCCCCCCCTATTATATCATACTTTACCAAAATAAAACAATAGAGCCATTCCCCCCCCCCCCTATTATATCATATTTTACCAAAAATAAAACAATAGAGCCATTCCCCCCCTATTAATTCATATTTTACCAAAAATAAAACAATAGAGCCATTCCCCCCCTATTAATTCATATTTTACCAAAAATAAAACAATAGAGCCATTCCCCCCCTATTAATTCATATTTTACCAAAAATAAAACAATAGAGCCATTCCCCCCCTATTAATTCATATTTTACCAAAAATAAAACAATAGAGCCATTCCCCCCCTATTAATTCATATTTTACCAAAAATAAAACAATAGAGCCATTCCCCCCCTATTAATTCATATTTTACCAAAAATAAAACAATAGAGCCATTCCCCCCCTATTAATTCATATTTTACCAAAAATAAAACAATAGAGCCATTCCACCCCTATTAATTCATATTTTACCAAAAATAAAACAATAGAGCCATTCCCCCCCTATTAATTCATATTTTACCAAAAATAAAACAATAGAGCCATTCCCCCCCTATTATATCATACTTTACCAAAATAAAACAATAGAGCCACCCCCCCCCCTATTATATCATACTTTACCAAAATAAAACAATAGAGCCATTCCCCCCCCCCCTATTATATCATATTTTACCAAAAATAAAACAATAGAGCCATTCCCCCCCTATTAATTCATATTTTACCAAAAATAAAACAATAGAGCCATTCCCCCCCTATTAATTCATATTTTACCAAAAATAAAACAATAGAGCCATTCCCCCCCTATTAATTCATATTTTACCAAAAATAAAACAATAGAGCCATTCCCCCCCTATTAAGTCATATTTTACCAAAAATAAAACAAGAGCCATTCCCCCCCTATTAATTCATATTTTACCAAAAATAAAACAATAGAGCCATTCCCCCCCTATTAATTCATATTTTACCAAAAATAAAACAATAGAGCCATTCCCCCCCTATTAATTCATACTTTACCAAAATAAAACAATAGAGCCATTCCCCCCCTATTAATTCATATTTTACCAAAAATAAAACAATAGAGCCATTCCCCCCCTATTAATTCATATTTTACCAAAAATAAAACAATAGAGCCATTCCCCCCCTATTAATTCATACTTTACCAAAATAAAACAATAGAGCCATTCCCCCCCTATTAATTCATACTTTACCAAAATAAAACAATAGAGCCATTCCCCCCCTATTAATTCATACTTTACCAAAATAAAACAATAGAGCCATTCCCCCCCTATTAATTCATACTTTACCAAAATAAAACAATAGAGCCATTCCCCCCCTATTATATCATTCTTTACCAAAATAAAACAATAGATTAAAACCACTCTTTGTTTTGATTAGATAATTATTCAATGGAGATCTGTCAATTCCTTCTCTTCTGGTTCCATTTCCTTACAATGTTTTTATATCCTCATATTAGGCTGCATAATTATATTGATGTGAGTAAATCTGTTTGTGAGCACCAAACCTGCAGCCAAGAAGGAATATTTAGGCAAGTAAGATTTAGGAGAAACTCAACAGATTTGGATAGATCCAAAGTAAACAGTGCTGATGAAGTGAAATTTCCAGTCATCAAATTGTGCAGAGAGAGAGAGAAAGAGAGAGAGACAGAGAGAGACAGAGAGAGAGAGAGACAGAGAGAGGGAGAGAGAGACAGAGAGAGAGACAGAGAGAGACAGAGACAGAGAGAGGGAGAGAGAGAAAGAGAGAGAGACAGAGAGAGACAGAGACAGAGAGAGAGAGACAGAGAGAGGGAGAGAGAGACAGAGAGAGAGTCAGAGAGAGAGAGAGACAGAGAGAGAGAGACAGAGACAGAGAGAAAGTGAGATAGAGAGAGAAAGTGAGTGAGAGAGAGAGAGAGAGAGAGAGATAGACAGAGACAGAGAGAAAGTGAGTGAGTGAGTGAGACAGAGAGAAAGTGAGTGAGTGAGTGAGAGAGAGAGAGTGAGATAATCTATAAGTCTATAAGAATAGTAACAGAAACTCAACTGTAAGTGAATTAGATATTTTCAGCGACAGACAGGTAAGAAACTAAGTAGTGTGATATCAGAAATGAAAGAGGAGTAGAATGTAATCTGTCATTTGCCAAGGAGAGTAGATAGTGATATTTCTACCATGCTTTTGGTGATGTTCCACATGAGGGAGACATGTCTGCAGGACGTCTCTCACCATGTTTGCCCTTCAAACTCAGAATAGAGCTGCAGGACATTTCAGCAAAGTTACACCAAGGGAAGAGGGTCAAAAGTTCACTTCAATACGAGATCATTTCAGATTCTTACAGATGATACAATCAGTCTCTGTGGGCTGGATGGAGGGAGAGGGTGTTGGGGTGCTGTGGGCTGTGAGCTGCTCTGCTCCATGACTTCAGCTGAATAAACAGTGTATGTTCCACTGGTTTCGTCACAAATGGCACCCTTTACCCTATATAGTGCACTATGTTAGAACAGAGCGTGAATCAAAACTAGTGCACTATATAGGGAATAGGATGCCATTTGGGACACCCCCCCAGTCTAAGCCATGTAGGGGTGGACCTGGACTTAAAGGCTTTGGCCTGTGCCTAACCTTTGTATTAATGCTTTAAACACCCTCATTTTATTGAATGTGAAAATATTAACGAAGAGGGTGAGGTACTTGCCTGAGGGGCATAACGATTTGTTTAACTGGTACATATAGCTTAGGTGGATTTAAATGATTTCCACAAGTTTGACCCAGAGCCATATATACAGACTGGTTTGACCTAGTGCAAAACACCCTGAGAGCCCTTCCCTGTACACTCTGAAGGAGAACCATTTTTGGTTCCAGTTAGAACCCTTTTTGGTTCAACATAAAACTATTTTGGGTTCCATGTAGAACCCTCTGTGGAAACGGTTCTACATGGAACTCAGAAGGGTTCTACCTGGAACCAAAAAGGTTCTACCTGGAACCAAAAAGGGTTCTTAAAACGGTTCTTCTATGGGGACAGCAGAAAACCCTTATAGGCTCTATAGAACACCTTTTTTTACCAAGAGTGTACCTGGTAACTCTGTTTTTAGGGTGAAATACAGTACGTGACAATGTCTCACTGATATGTTAACAATATATTTGAACTATGGATTGTGGTTTCATAAAACAACACTTTTACAGTTTGGTTTGTCATAGTTGTGCAAAACTTGACTATACCTGTTACAGGTTAGAAATACCTGAATATCTGAAAAAGCTCATTTTTCCCCTCATCAGAGTGAATTAACTTTCTCCCACAACTTTCAAGCCAACTTTCAGTAGTGGGGAAAATACATTCAACACCGCTCAAACTAGGCCCCTTATTTCATCAGGTGATTGGTTTTCCTTCAGAGGCGTTAGTTTGTTGAGAATGAGGGACAGAGTTGTGTTTATTGTACTAACCATTTCTAGAACCTATTCAACGGGCTGAACCTCCATGGCAACCAGGGATCACATTGATTTACGTTCATGGTTGTCAATGCAGTCCCCATATGGACTATGGACAGGGCCAAATTGTCTCAGTCCCCATATGGACTATGGACAGGGCCAAATTGTCTCAGTCCCCATATGGACTATGGACAGGGCCAAATTGTCTCAGTCCCCATATGGACAGGGCCAAATTGTCTCAGTCCCCATATGGACTATGGACAGGGCCAAATTGTCTCAGTCCCCATATGGACTATGGACAGGGCCAAATTGTCTCAGTCCCCATATGGACAGGGCCAAATTGTCTCAGTCCCCATATGGACTATGGACAGGGCCAAATTGTCTCAGTCCCCATATGGACTATGGACAGGGCCAAATTGTCTCAGTCCCCATATGGACTATGGACAGGGCCAAATTGTCTCAGTCCCCATATGGACTATGGACAGGGCCAAATTGTCTCAGTCCCCATATGGACTATGGACAGGGCCAAATTGTCTCAGTCCCCATATGGACTATGGACAGGGCCAAATTGTCTCAGTCCCCATATGGACTATGGACAGGGCCAAATTGTCTCAGTCCCCATATGGACTATGGACAGGGCCAAATTGTCTCAGTCCCCATATGGACTATGGACAGGGCCAAATTGTCTCAGTCCCCATATGGACTATGGACAGGGCCAAATTGTCTCAGTCCCCATATGGACTATGGACAGGGCCAAATTGTCTCAGTCCCCATATGGACTATGGACAGGGCCAAATTGTCTCAGTCCCCATATGGACAGGGACAGATTGTCTCAGTCCCCATATGGACAGGGCCAAATTGTCTCAGTCCCCATATGGACTATGGACAGGGCCAAATTGTCTCAGTCCCCATATGGACTATGGACAGGGCCAAATTGTCTCAGTCCCCATATGGACTATGGACAGGGCCAAATTGTCTCAGTCCCCATATGGACTATGGACAGGGCCAAATTGTCTCAGTCCCCATATGGACAGGGCCAAATTGTCTCAGTCCCCATATGGACTATGGACAGGGCCAGATTGTCTCAGTCCCCATATGGACTATGGACAGGGCCAAATTGTCTCAGTCCCCATATGGACTATGGACAGGGCCAAATTGTCTCAGTCCCCATATGGACTATGGACAGGGCCAAATTGTCTCAGTCCCCATATGGACTATGGACAGGGCCAAATTGTCTCAGTCCCCATATGGACTATGGACAGGGCCAAATTGTCTCAGTCCCCATATGGACTATGGACAGGGCCAAATTGTCTCAGTCCCCATATGGACTATGGACAGGGCCAAATTGTCTCAGTCCCCATATGGACTATGGACAGGGCCAAATTGTCTCAGTCCCCATATGGACTATCGACAGGGCCAGATTGTCTCAGTCCCCATATGGACTATGGGCAGGGCCAAATAGTCTCAGTCCCCATATGGTCAGGGCCAGATTGTCTCAGTCCCCATATGGACAGGGCCAAATTGTCTCAGTCCCCATATGGACTATGGGCAGGGCCAAATAGTCTCAGTCCCCATATGGTCAGGGCCAGATTGTCTCAGTCCCCATATGGACAGGGACAGATTGTCTCAGTCCCCATATGGACTATGGACAGGGCCAAATTGTCTCAGTCCCCATATGGACATGAACAGATTGTCTCAGTCCCCAGATGGACTATGGACAGGGCCAAACTGTCTCAGTCACCATATGGACTATGGACAGGGCCAAACTGTCTCAGTCACCATATGGACTATGGACAGGGCCAAATTGTCTCAGTCCCCATATGGACATGAACAGATTGTCTCAGTCCCCAGATGGACTATGGACAGGACCAAACTGTCTCAGTCCCCATATGGACATGAACAGATTGTCTCAGTCCCCAGATGGACTATGGACAGGGCCAAACTGTCTCAGTCACCATATGGACAGGGCCATATTGTCTCAATGCTTTGCATTCCTAATTAAAATTGGTCACAGGGTTGATTTGCCTGTTGGCCTGTAATTTGTTTAATGTTGTTTAATAAAAGTCTAAACCTCCGTTCCATCTCGTCTGTCTCCTTAAACCTTTCATTATGGACTGTGTTAAAACTCAGGAGGATAGACTGGGCCGCCAGGAGAGACCATTCATTTTGGCTCGGGGAGCTAATGGACTTGGAGCCGTGAAAATGCGGAGTTTTATAAACAGTTGGCTCCCCAAATCAACAGATGCAGCGATATTTAACGGAGAGTTATTGAGCTTTAACCATGACTGGTTTCCTAATGGGCCTCTCACCCTCATTGTTTATACTGACTTTAAGCTATAGCAAATGTTTGAATGTAGGATATTATTTAACTAGCTGGCAAATGTAAACCTTTATGTAAGCAATGTGGTATTGGAAAATGTGTAAATAAAATGTCAAAGTAATGCTTTGACATTTTATTTCATATCTGATTCATGTCCATCACTCTTGAAATATCCGTATTCACACGGCACCTACCAAATCATGGCTATTGAGATGTTTGCTTAGAGTGACAGCTCAGTGCCCCTGAAAGTCGCAGTCACACACACACACACACACACACACACACACACACACACACACACACACACACACACACATACATACATGCACGCACGCACGCACATACTACCAGTCCCAGACAAATATTCCCTGTGAATTTGGAGTGGGACTTGGATTTGACACATTCATTTAACAAGTGCCTCATTTCAATATACAATTTGTGTAATGAAGTTTAAATATCAAGAAATACAGTCTGGGCCTGTTACTACAGCTGCACTGTTTCAGAAAACGATTATTTGTGGTTTATTAAATAGAAAATAAATAAATTCCCATACAAATGACAAACAAAGGCTCTATCCACACAGAGACTACAACTCTATCCACACAGAGACTACAACTCTATCCACACGGAGACTACAACTCTATCCACACAGAGACTACAACTCTATCCACACAGAGACTACAACTCTATCCACACAGAGACTACAACTCCATGTCCTAAACTAGCTCATTAGACAGCATTCAAACACAATATTTTACTACAAACATCAGACAAAATACTTTCATGCCAAATTGACTGGGAGGAGGGGTGGTCCAAAATAGGGGAGGGTTGTGTAGTTTTTGGAGGGCACAGGGGAGGGTTGTGTAGTTTTTGGGGGGCACAGGGGAGGGTTGTGTAGTTTTGGGTGGCACAGGGGAGGGTTGTGTAGTTTTTGGAGGGCACAGGGGAGGGTTGTGTAGTTTTTGGAGGGCACAGGGGAGGGTTGTGTAGTTTTTTGGGGGCACAGGGGAGGGTTGTGTAGTTTTGGGTGGCACAGGGAAGGGTTGTGTAGTTTTGGGGGGCACAGGGGAGGGTTGTGTAGTTTTTTGGGGGCACAGGGGAGGGTTGTGTAGTTTTGGATGGCACAGGGGAGGGTTGTGTACTTTTGGGGGGGCACAGGGGAGGGTTGTGTAGTTTTTGGGGGGCACAATTGGGGGGGTTGTAGAGTTTTTGAGGGGCACAGGGGAGGGTTGTGTAGTTTTACCAGGTTTACATTTGCTCTTCTGCTCGTATTTTCCCTATTAACAATGGCTTGACTTACTTTTGATATTACCCTAATAAAGTTTAGAAACAGTTGTGAAGGTTTGTTATGGTGTGGCTATTACTAAGCTTTAGCTACTGCAGGTCTACGATATGAAGGCAGTGCGCCCCGTCACTCAGATTGACTCCGACAGTTGAACTTGAGGAAGACTGTTTCAAACCTACCAGAGTTACAGTGCCTTCGAAAAATATTCAGACCCGTTTACTTTTTCCACATTTTGTTACGTTACAGCTTTATTCTAAAATGGATTACATTTTAAAACATCCTCAGTAATCTACACACAATATCCCATAATGACAAAGCAAAAAACAAACAACCCTTTGCTCTGAGACTCAAAATTGAGCTCAGGTGCATCCGGTTTACATTGACCCTCCTTGAGATGTTTCTACAACTTGATTGGAGTCCATCTGTGGTAAATTCAATTGATTGGACATGATTTAGAAAGGCACACACCTGTCAATATAAGGTCCCACAGTTGACAGTGCATGTCAGAGCAAAAAACCAAGCCATGAAGTCGAAGGAATTGTCCGTAGAACTCTGAGACAGGATTGTGTTGAGAAACAGATCTGGGGAAGGGTACCAAAACATTTCTGCAGCATTGAAGGTCCCCAACAACACAGTGGCCTCGATCATTCTTAAATGGAAGATGTTTGGAACGAACAAGACTCTTCCTAGATCTGGCCGCCCGGCCAAACTGAGCAATCGGGGGAGAAAGGCCTTGGTCAGGGAGTTGATGGTTGATGTGCATCCCTATGGTGAAGCACATGGTGGTGGCATGCTGTGGGGATGTTTTTCAGTAGCAGGGACTGGGAGACTAGTCAGAATCAAGGCAAAGATGAATGGAGCAAAGTACAGAGCGATCCTTGATGATAACCTGCTCCAGAGAGCTCAGGATCTCAGACTGGGGTGAAGGTTCACCTTCCAACAGGACAATGACCCTAAGCACACAGCCAAGACAACGCAGGAGTGGCTAAGGGACAAGTCTCTGAATGTCCTTGAGTGGCCCAGCCAGAGCCCGGTCTTGAACCAGATCGAACATCTCTGGAGATACCTGAAAATAGCTGTGCAGCAATGCTCCCCATCCATCCTGACAAAGCTTGAGAGGATCTGCAGAGAACAATGGGAGAAACTCCCCAAATACAGCTGTGTGTCACGCCCTGACCTTAGAGAGCTGTTTTATTTCTGGGTCAGGGTGTGATGTGGAGTGGGCATTCTATGTTTTGTTTTTCTATGATTTTGTATTTCTATGTTTTGGCCGGGTATGGTTCTCAATCAGGGACAGCTGTCTATCGTTGTCTCTGATTGGGAACCATACTTTGGTAGCCTTTTCCCCTCCTTTCAGTGTGGGAAGTGTATTCAGTGTGGCACATAGCCCTTAAGCTTCACGGTTGTTTTGTATTGTTTATTGTCGCGTCATTTCTAATAAAGGGTATATGTACGCTCACCACGCAGCGCTTTGGTCCTCTTCATTCCACGGCCGTGACACTGTGCCAAGCTTGTAGTCAGACCCAAGAAGACTCGATGCTTACTGTGTAAAGGGTCTGAATATTTATGTAAATGTGATATTTAAGTTTTTTTTATTTATAAATTAACAAAATATTCCCCAAAAATATTTTTGCATTGTCATTATGGGGTATTGTGTGTAGATTGCTGAGGATTTTTTATTTATTCAATCCATTTTAGAATATTTTTTTACCTGAGAAATAAAATCCATCGATCAATCCAAACTGTGTAGCAGCCAAATGATGAATAGAAAGCGACATATGTTACAAAACAGCAAGTTTAATGACATTCGTAGATTGTGAAGCCAAGCCTTCGATACTGAGTAAGTCTACAAGGTAGGAGGGATGTATTTTCTGTTTGTAGAGATTGACATATCTACAGTGTGAATAGTCAATCTATTGTGGTGTTGAAAATGCAAACCATGATATTGAAGAGCCCGGAGATGGTATGCTTTGTTTATTGGTTGTGTGGTGCATTGGCACAGAAACCTGTTTTGTGTTAAGTTCATTGCATTTATTTTATATAATTATAAATATGGCATAAAAATGTTGAAAATCGAATTTCCCCCTAGCTGATTATTGTCTGCTGCCGGATCTGATTGTACTGTAATGAAATAGGCAGGGAGAGTGAGCTCGTCTGTGGTGGTCGGCGAACACTAAACCTTCTGGCCCGTATCCCTGCGTGGCATCAACTGTACCACGAAACCATGCTGAAGTAGCAAAGTGGATATCCACGGTTATAAACACAGGGTCGCTATAGGGATTGTTATTTGTGGTCGTAAACATTATTTTGAGTAAATTTTATGAGCGTGTTAAATTTATTTTACAGTACAAGGGGAGGGTCATGTGAAAATATTTATAACTTTGGGGAGAGGGGTGCATTTCTTTCAATGACACCTTGAGTTGGACCAGTCCCCCCCAGTAAATTGTTGGGTTGGGTTTAGTTCCTGCTGTTGAATTATTATGATAGACTTGTGCCACATTGAATAGAAGAAGTCATGGGATGTAATATCACATGCGTCCTGTTTGACTTTCAATAGCACTTATGGTTGAGGAAGAGAGAAAGTAATTACATTCACCATGCCTAAAACAATATGACTCGTCTTTATCTCGACTGAGCATCCCAAATGGCATCCTACCCCCTATATAGTGCACTACTTTTGACCAGATCCCTATGGGGGATAAAGGGAATAGGGTGCCATTGAGGACAGATCCCTAATAGTTGAGAAAGAGAGGAAGTAAGTTGTGTTTATTTACCATGAGTATAGCAAGATTTTATCTTGATAGATATGGCATTGCACCTTTAACAGAGGCAAACGTGATTCACTACACTCATAATGAAGCCCTAGATTGATCTGCCTCTCCAATTTCCAAAGGCTTCAAGAAAGAAGGTCAGTTTCATTATGAGTTCCACAGAATGTTGCTAGGCTATGCCTTGACTATTGGCCTACCTTGGATCCAAATTTCCTTGACCTTAAACCATGTTTTTTCCCCCTCTCTTCTCTTGGAGCGACCATGATGCCATGATCTTTTTAATTTGAAGAGTGGTGCTGATGTTGTCATCACTAAGAGCTTATTGAAAACATTTGTCAGGTTGTGCTGGTGTTTTTGCAGGTGACGGTAATGGTACAGCACATGCCTCGGCCTCTGGCTGGAGTGCACTGGAAGCAGGTAAATATAGGAGCCTTGTCCAACTGACTGGCTCCCCCTAGTGCAGTTTTCTAGGGTTTGTCCAAGTCCCAGTGGCTTGTTGTTAATGTTATTACCGTCAGCAAGAGATGTCAAATAGCCAAGATGGTACAGCAGGCTGCTGAGGGGAGGACGGCTCATAACAATGGCTGGAACCAAAGGGAAACCAAGGATTTGATGTATTTGATACCATTCCACCTGTTCTGCTCCAGCCGTTACCACGAGCCCGTTCTTGTGACACCAACCTCCTGTGTAATCAAATCAATTTAAAAAATCTAATAAATTTTTTTTAGTCACATGCGCCAAATACAACAGGTGTATCATCTTACAGTGAAATGCTTACTTACGAGCCCCTAACCAACAGTGCAGTTTCAAAAAATACGGATAAGAATAAGAGATAAAAGTAACAAGTAATTAAAGAGGAGCAGTAAAAAATAACAACATATACATATATATGTGGAGGCTATATACAGGGGGATACCAGTACAGAGTCAATGTGGAGGCTATATACAGGGGGATACCGGTACAGAGTCAATGTGGAGGCTATATACAGGGGATACCGGTACAGAGTCAATGTGGAGGCTATATACAGGGGGATACCGGTACAGAGTCAATG